>NC_072455.1:19498418-19768418 GCF_027596085.1 Anoplopoma fimbria | reverse complement strand
CGTAGTAATTTGCCTCTGCACTATACTTTTGCTCTGGTTTATGCTTTAAGATGCTTGTTTAAGAAAGGAGATGCACTTATGACTTCTGGTGACTAGTAGTTCTCTTGAATACCTATGTTGAATACACTTCCTGTAAGTCGCTTTGGATAAAAGCGTCTGCTAAATGACTGTAATGTAATGTAATGTAATGTAATGTAATGTAATGTAAAGTCAAAGTGTTAATATAGCACCTCTGGGTCATTCTACAGAAACGGTGGAATCTAGGTAGTACAAATCTGCTGAAATGTATTTCTCCTTACATACCAAAAACTTATTGTATAACATCAACTAACTTCTAAACTTAATGAATCCCCAAAACGTTGAGCTTAATGTATTTCTATTTTTTTCATATATATTTTTTCATATATTTCATTAAAGAATTCATGTGCGGTTTCTTTGTCATTGGTGTTACCTATAATGTAAACAACATTAAGTGTTTAGAAAAATAGTTTTTGTCATAACAACAATATTTTTTATTTGAACTAATATATCTGACTTAGTATCTCATGTCATGATTTTGTAAGTCACAGCTTTTACTCGCATCGTTGAGCTTGGAAACAAAACTATCTCAAGAAACGCCCTCATAGCAGTTGTTTTTGGAGCCTTTTATTGAATCATTTCAACAGCAGATTGAGTTTTTGGTCGTTATTGGATATGATGATACAACTTCTATTTATTTCTAATCCAAGTTGGTTTAAATTTCAGGCTTGAAGTCACATCTGTCGAGGAACATAGTGTTATACAAGTGAAACTTTCATCACTCGTACTAACGGATCTTGAGAATCCTCATCCATTCATTTACTTGTGTTTTGTTTGTTTATTCAACAGTATGCCTGCCTTAATAAATTGAATAGGCCTGTTTATGACCAAAACAGGCTGTGTTATGTCCTTCAGGGCCCCAGACCCTCAGGGGCTTGTCTGTGTAATGTAAAAAAAATACTTTGTGGACACTTAACTAATTAGCTAATTTGTCTGGTAATATGCACCACTAAAGCACAATAAGTGTCCCAAAGTGGTTCCTGCATTTTTACCTAATCACGGTGTCCTTTCTGTTAGACTGATCCTGTGTTCAAATCTAGTTTCGGGGCATATTTTTATTTGATATCTGAAATGAAGACATGACAGGAAATAAGGGGAGGGAGTGATGGTGAACAACAAGCAACAGAGGTCACTGGCCTGAGTTGAACTGAGCATGTTGGTCAACAGTTTATAGTCAGTGTTAACCCATAACTCACCTGTGTGTTCCCAAAATCTAGCTTTAGTATATTTAAAAATCTAATTTGTAATGCTAGTTGCTTATATGGTGCATATCCTGAAACAATTTTGTGTTTGATCAAAGTGATAATAGGGGCCAATAAGTCACATGTGTCCCATGAGAAAGTTAATATGTGTAAAAGGACTACAGTTGATATTAAGTTGATTTTTATTATTTTTTTTCCATGTGCTTTAACACATGGACATGCCCGTACTGGGAGAAATAGGTGCCTTAACTTATCCATTTTCTCCAAATGGTTTGATGCCAGCCAGGCTTTTATTTTGAAAAATCGGTGATCCCTGTAATTCTGTGCGATTTGACACTTGGATGGACGCGTTTGGGAATCTCCTGTCAGAAACAAACAAGAACCTGTCGAGCAGCCACGTTTTGCGTTGTCCGAGAACCGTTTTAATACTATTTTACAGCCGACTGTGTTTCCTGAGAGTTTGATGCTTCTTCACCACAAACACATTCACAAGTTTAAGTTTTTCTCCTGACGCAAAAAAAAAAAGCGCTCTTATTTTAGGGAGCTGTGAAAAGCAAAGACATAGTATAACATTTTAAAGCACTGTGTCGGTAGGTTTAAAGCACATAAACAGTTGATTAAGATTCCTCATGTTACTTCACATAAACTGTTTGTAAACTACAGTTTGTTTCATTTACATAAACCTGTTTTTTTTTCACCCACAGATCTTTGGTTAATGAGATCATTTAAAAAAAAAAAAAAAAACAGGTTACCACACATCTCTTTGTCATCAGAAAACAGGACTATTTATTTTGGCAGACTTTACTACGCCCTTTCTGTGACGTCTAAGATGTCAAGGTCTGAGATTTAAGCTCACAGACAGAGACAATCCTATTGGTGGTGTGGTCAGTGAAGGCATCACGGCTTTGTGATCCTCTGGTAGATATATTTACAGAGAGAGAGAGAGAGAGAGAGAGAGAAAGAAAAGATAATCTGCAACATAAACCAAAGTGAAAGAAGAGAAATCCTTAGTCAAGTTGTTTTCAGATGAGTTGTAGTGACTGTTAATGACCAGCAGGGGGCGTGGGGCACATACTGAGATAGATAAATAGATAAATGTGCATTCAAAGACATTGTAACAAGCACAGAAAATACACTTGATCCTCTTTAATTACATTTCTCTGCTCAGCAGTCAACCACAGTCTTCAGGGTGTCTGACTACCAGCCTGTGGTGATGATGATGACAAAGTCAGGTTTGCTTATTTAATGTTGCCAAACATGTTGTTGTGGGTTTGTTTTGTCTCTTTGTAAGACCTGGGAATTATGGAAGCCTCTTTCTGTCAGAATAAAAAGAAAATATAGTCAAGGGGTCAAATTCAATTATTTATACCAAGTCAAAGTGTTAACATAGTACCTCTCTATTTTTTTTTTATTTGAACTAACATATCTGACTTAGTATCTCATGTTATGATTTCATTATGAAGTCACAGCTTTTACTCGCATCTCATATTTTGACTAGTAAGTCCTAATTGATCGACTTTGCATTTAATCATTTTATGTGAAATACATATATATATATATTTATATATATATATATATATATAGGCCTACTCATGATTTCGAAAGTTTAACTCACTATCTCATATTTCAATTTAGCAACTCATAATTTCAATTTAGCATTTCAATTCCTCAACTAAGTACAACAAGTAATCTTATCATGTTTTCAGGCTATTTCCAGGCTATTTTCTTCCCTTTCTTTGCAGGAATGATCTTCCAGCAGTGAATGGATGTGTTAGCAGAGGTTGGCCTATAGCAGCAGCCTTCTTCTTCACACATCAACCAATAAAAACTAGGAAAAAAAGGTTGTCAGACAAGAATACACACCCAGTCTCTCTGCGTGAGAACCTTCCAGTCCACTGAGTCTGAAACGTTGAATACACAAGAAGAGAAACCAACTGGACGACATGAAATAGAAAAATAAAAAAGAATCTAATGACATGTAATTAAACTCCATATTTTCATATGAATCACCGAATCAACCTCTTATTTTGAGCAGTTTTCCTACTTCAAAAACACCACAAGTTGCCATGAGTAATAAACCCGGAAACAGAGAGATGTGGGGGGTTGGACTGCATGTGTGTGTGAGAGAGAGAGAGAGAGAGAGAGAGAGAGAGAGAGAGACTTCAGTCGGCTCTCTTGGGGAAACACATCTGATTTGATCTTAATCATTGGGGAATATTGATCAATAAGGATCTTTCTGGAGACTTTCTGCAGCATCCCACCCCCTGCTGTGACCAGTAAAACTTTATTTTTTATTGTTTTGGTGGGATAAAATGGTAACAGCGAGGATCTAGTGTGTGTTTGCCAGCCTGCTGTCCGGTTCCAGCTCAGAGGAGGATTTTATTTTTTATTTTTTTTATTTTTTAAAGACATACAGGGAAGAGTTTTGTGTGATCTGCGACTATAAAACGGAGGGATGACAGTCAAGCTGGACTTTGAGGAGTGTTTGAAAGACTCTCCGCGCTTCAGGTAAGCGTTTCACCTGTGCCTTTAACGGGGATGTAGTAATACTAAAGAGAGGACTTAACTCTTGACATCCCAGCAGCAAAACATAGAAAAAGTTTGTTTATTCACCTTCTGAAGTTGTAAAATCGGGCTAGAAAATATGGATTATGTCCCATAGGTTATAAAAAGCAATATTATATATATATGTATATATATATATATATTTCTTTTAGAATCAGAAGCATTTTATTGACATGTACATTAAACATCCAAGGAATATGATTGATTGGTGCATAACAGTAAAAGGCAAACACAGTACAAATGTAAGACCTAATTAAAAAAAATAGAAATATGAAAATGTTCAAATAAAATATGGTAAACAAATAGGAGTATGTTAACACAAGTGTATTAAAGTTATTGAAGGTCGTTCTGCACTATAGCCGCATGTTAGTGGCCTTTCAGACTCTCCCCCCCCAAAAAAATGACTTTTAATGAATTCAGTGTTTCTTAATAAGTCATTTTGAACGGCTGATGCTCATAATCATCAGCCCCTTTTGGGTCTGAGCCATGACGTGTCGTGTCATTGCAAGCGTTGGGGGTCAATCAAGGGGATGAGACTACATGCAGGCCTGCAGGGCTCAAAAACACCGATCTGTGGTGAGATGTTAATGTTCTAGGTGGTTGCGACACAGGGAGCTTATATCAGCCCTAATGCTGCTCAATGTCTTTTATTTGAAACATATCAGTCAAATTATACTGACAGATAGATACATGCATGTATTTCTGCTAATATCACAGAATTCTGCCCTTTTGACCTACTTTCTACCTCACTTTAAGCCTCATCGAAAGCCCCTAAAGTGTCCTAACTATGCTGTCAACTTAGCTCTACTACGGCCTCCTGTCAATCT
This sequence comes from Anoplopoma fimbria, assembly GCF_027596085.1. Classification (NCBI taxonomy): domain Eukaryota; kingdom Metazoa; phylum Chordata; class Actinopteri; order Perciformes; family Anoplopomatidae; genus Anoplopoma; species Anoplopoma fimbria. The sequence continues at coordinate 19,763,746 of NC_072455.1, read as the reverse complement.
TCTTTCAACACAGAGTCTGCATCTGGTGTAACTCAAAAGGGAAGTGTCGCCAAATTGGTTTTGCAAGCAGCTTGAGAGGGAGTTTGGTAGAGTTTGGGTGTGTCCTGATCTCCGCTGGCATCCTGCCTGAGTCACAGTGGCTGGTGTCGTCTCTTCCAGCTGATCTGGCATATTTCAACCAAGGCCACTTCTTTTTTTTTTCTCCCTCTCTCTGTTTTTTCCCCCCGTATTGAGTTTATGAGGCTTTTTGCACAGTGGTGGAAAGTTTGAGTAGCGGCTGCTTCAGTGGTGAGGTCTCATGTCCAGAGCAAGGGGGAAAGAACGTTATCTCCCATATGAATACAATCAATCAGACTGATAAGCAGAGAATGTGAAAGAAGACCCAGGATGAGAAAGAAAAAAAATAAACCAGTAACTGACAGCTCAGGACAGGCGCTCAAATGTGCTGCCTCCTGTTGCTAGGTAACGGTGAGGTGGGAGGGCAACAGGAAGTGAGGCGAGATGTGCTGAGGTGATCAACAGAGGAGACAGGAAGTGTGTTTTCTGTGGGGAGAAGAACGGCGGAAACTCTGCTTCAGCTCCGTCTTCATTTTGCTTTCTTGCTCTCTGACTGTGACACTAATTCAGATGTAAAAAAGAATGAAGGAATCTTTTTTTTATCTTCATCCTCTCTCCTTGGCTGACCTCAGACTTTGATTCAAACATCCTCTCACACTAACAAACAGAAACACAAACAGTTACTGTGTGTCCAGGCCCTCCTCTCTTCTGTTTCCACTTAGTCTCGCCTCTTCTTTCCTCCCCCCCTTCTCTCTCTCTCTCTCTGTCTGTCTGTCTCTCTCTCTCTGTATCTCTGTACTGTTGGTGGAAGGCAGCGGAAACCACACGGTTGAGCTGTTGGTATGAGAAGAGACGAGAGGCAGAAAGAGATACTGACTGTTGCTCCTAAAAACCGTCAAACTAGCCACACACAGGACTTCTGTGCGTGAGAGATATTTGTGAAGGCCAGCTCTTGTTTTAAAAAAAAAACAAAAAACTTAAGGGAATTAATCCATAACTGAGTCTGAATATTTGTAGGAGGACAGATTCTACAGGCTCATCTTCATGATCTAAGCTACGTTCAAACCCACAGAAATCTTATTTTAAAAGGCTGCTCAAGACCTCAGGTTTCTCAAAATATCAATATGCTTAATTACAATGAAGTGATATGAGAGAATTTCAGCCATGAATGTTGAAGCTTCATTGAGGCGTTAAAACAACAACATACACAGTGTTGTATGGATTTGTATTTAAGAGCTTGCGGGTAAATGTTTTGGGGGGGAAAACCAGGGTCAAATCTTTTGTAATTTTGATCAAAGAATTATAAATTTAAAGTTGAGGTACAAGACATTTTAATTTAAATACATTTCATGCAGTTTTATTATAGTTTTTGTTCATAGTTGAAGATGATGACTAAAGAGAGTTGCAACTTATGGTTATTTTTTATCATGGATTGATTAGTTTTTTATGTTTTCACTGTTTTGATAAATAGATGTAACTTTTCTATTTAGCAGGGACAGTGCACAATGATGGACATTGCCATACATGAGCCAGATATAGCCACTGTTCTCATCTGTAGTTCCCTTACAGATGTGACATTGACTGACAAAAAATATTATAAGGCCTTAGTGAAAATATAAAAAGAGAATATTACTATTTGTAGTAAGTATTATCATGCTACAAATTTAAACATGCAGCATAGAACCACATTACACACGATGCATGCAAGAAAGGTTATAGTGATGTAAGAGTCTAAATTTGAGAAGTTTGAAACCTGTGACAAATGTAAAAAAAGAATTAAATAAACGACTTAAACAATTCCTTTTTATTACATTTTTTTGTTATTTTTCTGTAGATTGATTAATCAATTATTTAACATATCACTTCGACTACCTTGAACTTGACTTAACTTTTGTAAAATTGTCAAATTGTTTGCCACTAAATTTCTCTACATGAAATGTAAAGGGAATATTAGCACGCTGGGGTTCATGTGTTACTGTGAGTAAACATATAGCGACCTTTGACCTCAGGCTATCGTGTGTGACAATGTGTACCTTGTGTGTCTGTTTCAGAGCTGAAATCGAAGTGGTCCAAAGCGATGTGAGTGAACTCGAGACGCGATTAGAAAAGGTGAGATACAAGCACCTACACACACTGAAATTTATGATATCATAGTGAGTCAGTGCTCTACTTTCAAAAATGTTCCCTCCAACACACACACAAACAGACTCACACACACACACACACACACACACACACACACACACAAACAGACTCACACAGACACACAGACACACACACACAGACACAGACTCACACAGACACACACAGGTATTGCTGTTAGACACACGCTCCTCATGTGAAGAGGCAGTGAAGTGAGAGGTGGGCCGCGGTAGTTGAGGTATTTTTCACCTGACAGCGAGCAGGAAGTAGCTGCAGGTGCTGCTTCCCCATCGTATTGTCTTGCAACAGAGAGAACTAGAGTTTGTTCTGCTTCAATACGATTACTTATATTCCCCATTCCACGTTTGCATTCATACCTTACAGTTTCAGATCTATTCTTCTGATAATGTGGTCACATGCTGTGTTTCTGTTCCTTGAGTTAAAAAAACAACATGGGATATACTAGTCCTAGATCAGGCTCTTGGTTCATTTAACTTTCTCTGCAAAGCATCATACACAGTGGGTGATTTATGTGTGGTAGCAGGGAGGTGCATTGATTTAGGAAAAAAACTGGACTAACTGGGTTCAAACCCCTCAGGCTGCTCTTATCTGCCTTGTGCATGTGTCCTTGAGCAGAAAAAAATGTTAACTCTGGAGCTGAACTCTGACCTCTGACAAAGAAAGAAAGATAAATGTCCCTGCTTGCATGAGCGGTTTTATTGTGAGTTTAGATAAATAAAGTGATCCTGTTTGTCAGAAAAATCTTAAAGTCATAAAAGTATTATCAAAAGACGAAAATACTCACCATGCAGAGCGATATATAGCCGACTATATGTTTTGTATTTAAGTTAAAACTATATAGTAGCATAAAATGTGAACACTTGTGTAAAGTATCTCAACTACCTTCCTGCTTTGACGTATCAAAATGTCTTGTATTACAAAGACCCATTGTTCCACAGGTGCATATCAGTATCAGTGTAAATGTTGGATAATCTCAAATAAACTGTAGTACATTAAAGCTTATTTACATCTTCACACAGCTGGAAATAAAGGTCAGTTACACAGCAGCAACTGTCTGAAGTTTGCTAACATTGGCCACCAGAAGCTAATAATCACACCAGAGCGGTTGAGGCAGAAGCTGTAAAACCTCTGTGGCTATTAAATCGAGTACAAGCTTTTTTAACTTCTTATTAGTACAGCTTTATATTTGCGAAATAAAGAACAAGTTAATTCCCCTTTTGAAAAGTACATAATAATTTCTGTCACGCCACACAGTCCTGAGAAGAGGGCTAACATTTCTAAGTCGAAACACCTGTGTTGTAGGAACATGGCATGCTGAACATTTCCTCGGCTGCAGTTTAATGTGTATTTTAACATTTATTTGACTTAAATCAAGCAGAACACATTTTTGTTGAATTATCTTGCAACATAGTTATTATTTAAGCTCCTTTACAGTCCACTCTCACCCTTCTCTTCAGGGGTTCAATGTAATGTTAAACTAGCTAGCCTTGTTAGCAACTAGCTAAGCTTGCAACAAATGGGGCATGTGGCAGTGTAATATCGTAACGTAACATTTGCTGTCATTTGTTTTGTAAAATCTACTAAATATCTTGCCTCACTACATTGTAAGATAAAATATTGGTGATATATTATTATCAGATATATCAAATTTAAAGCCCAGTTTTCAAAAGTAAAAATCCAGCATTTAAATCCAGTGAAGATCTTTCTCAAACGCAGTGTAATGAACTGTAATGTATTCAGCAGAAGCTGGAGGTTATATTCAGCATGCGCAGTAATTACACTCTCCTAAAATAACATCGACCTCTGACTGTTTCATTGCGTTAATGTGCGAACTCCTAGAATAACTCATTATGTTTAATTATTCCTTCTAAGCATGACTGGCCGTTAGTCACCTCTCAAGTCTTGTTTGAGTATTCAGGATGAATTTGACTGTGGTGTTGCATGTTTGTGTCATCCAGCTTGTGAAACAATGCCAGGCCATGCTGGAGGCCGGCAGAGTCTACTGCCAGACCAGCAAGAGCTTCGTCAATGGCCTCCGGGATCTGGGACACCACTGCTCCGGGGACAAGATGATGGAGGTGAAAAAAGCACAGTGGCATACCACTCGTGTCATTTTTCAACTCAGATTATGTCACATTTAGCCAAAGAAAGATGTAGTTCTTAAATTTGAAGTACACCTGGAAGGTACTACTTTAATCTGATTCATTAAACTGCCAAATTCAGGATATCTAACTAACTATCTTAGTTTTTTTAACACATGTTTTAAATAAAACTGAACTTAACCTAATTGATGGTTGTTATAGAATATAGAAAAGCGCGACATTGCTATTAAGATTTGATGATTCTAATCTAAAATTTCTATCCTGCAGGAGTGTTTGGACAAATTTTCCAAAAAGCTGTCTATCATCTTGGAAGCTCAGGGGGTGAGTCTGTCGTCTGTCTGTCTGGCCCTTTGACTTACTACTCATTTCACTACCTTCTCCGTTCCAGTCATGACACTTATCAGCCGCAGTATGTGGTCAAACTGCAGCCCACTGTTGGACACATTTGCCATTTAGCAGAGATCTGTGCTCACCGTGATAGATTTGTCTCTTGTCTCCTTTTCCCTTTTTAGGAAGTGATTGAGACCACACAGAAGTCAGTCAAGTCGAAGCTGCAGAACTTCGTCAAAGAGTCAGTGAGATGCTTTTTCATCTAATCTTTTAGATGCACTCAGTCTCCTTCTTCAGACTGAGTCACTCCCCCTGCAGATCTGCCAATGTTTAGCACACACGTAAAAAGCAGCAGTCTGCTCTTATTAGCGGAAATGATACGGTTTATTAGATTAGAGAGGATGTCTCATAGCATGTGACAATAGTGATTAGCTACATTTTTAGCCAGTTATACATTTTTATTGTGGTTTAACCCTCTCTTACATCTTCTAATACCCCCATTTAACACTCTGTCATGCAAATCTCCAAATCTTATGTTGTTATATAATAGAAAACTAATCTGTAGTTTCTGAAATGTTACGAATGATTGAATAAAGATGGAATACACGCATAATTTAGCTCTTTTCTTCTCCCAGGGATGTGCGTCGTTTCAAGGATGTGCGTAAGGAGTTTGAGCGCAGCAGCGAGTGCCTGGAGGGGGCGCTGGTGAGGAACGCTCAGGCCCCACGGGGGAAACAACACGAAGTGGAGGAGGCGAGCAACGCTCTGCTCAACGCACGCAGGACCTTTCGGTCTGGGGCCCTGGATTATGTCCTGGAGGTGAGAAAGAACGCTGGGTGACGTAAAACTACCTACTTTTTCACTTTGTGTTGGGCTACAGGAATATAAGACTTTAGACTCTCTGTTACACCTGCACTTTATATTACCAGGAGCTACATTTTATTTAGCTGTGCCTAATGTATTTCATATTAGTCTTAACTTTTATGCACAGGATGGTTGTAGTGGTTGTTTTTTTTGCTCAATCGGCTCTTTCATTTGTAAATTCAGTTTTCTGTTTATTGTATTGCTTGATACAGTATGCCCTTGACTGATTGTTGCTGTTGATAGTCATCAGTGTATGCCCGTGACCTGTGTGTTTAATGCCTGCATTAGAAAACCAAATTTCCCTTTGTGATTTTAATAATAAGAAGAAGAAAGCTGAAGTTGGAGTATGAATTCATTCCCTGCACTTGTGTGGTTGCATGAAAACAGGCTTATACAGGGTCTACTTTAACATACAATACAAATGTGAGAAATCAAATGTTCCAGTCTGCCCAAAGTAGTTCAAAGGGAGAAAAACCAGTCGCATAACCAGAGCATTTAGGTACAACCGGAATAGGACACACAACAGCACGTCTAATTATAGTTGGGCTTTTCTGTTTTGAATGATAACAGGTTTGCCTTGGGACTTTTCTCCAGACTTGTGGGTGCGACGCCCAGACGTTTCAACTGGCCGATGAGTTTTTTGGTTATGGAAACATGAGCACTGTCTCAAATCCCCTGCTTCCTTTTTTTTCAGATTAACGTCATTGAGGCCAAGAAGAAGACAGACATTCTGATGGCAGTGAGTTCATGTTGGCCTATTTAAAATTCTTATTTTTGCTGTTGTTAAAACGTGTTGTCTTCATCTTTAAAACTGTATGTATGGAAGAGTTTTTGTAAATACTTTCTCCTGCTTCCTGTCAGCTGTTGTCACTGATGGAGTCCCAGGCTCAGCTCTTCCAACATGGCCACCAGTCTCTCTCAGAACTGGATGAGTATCGACGGAAATTGAATGAAGAGGTAATTGCTCGTTAAAGCCTGATTGATCCTTTTCTGCAGGTGTATATCTTGTAGCAATCATGTGAGGTAACAACATATTGTTTGATGACAGAACCGGCTCTGTACAAATCTTGACTAAATGATTAACAGCTTGACAGGAAAAGGAGACAAAGTCTTGTTTTGTTTGGATCAAAATGTTATATTGAGCTTAGAGAATATAGCAGCTTAAAGGTGCTGCTAGCAGGGCTTTAGTATAGGAGGGGGTTAGTTTAGCTTAGCAAACAGCCTAGAAGCAGGGGGAAACGGCTAACTAGCTTTAAAAATATACATGGTACTAACTAATAAAATTAAGAAGTGCTGTTACGCTTATTTTTTAAGCTAGGTTAATGAGTCCCAGCTTTAAATTCACTATTTAATGCAGAGATGTAACTTTTTTCATCTAACTCCTGGAAAGACGGCAAATAAGCACATTTCTCAAATGCAATCGGCAGTTGTCATGGAAATGTACATGTGAATTTCTATTGTATTTAAGCAACAAAAATAACAGCCTCACCACAAGTTCCCTTTAGAAGCTGCTCTGGAGCTTTTTGATCTTATTATACAATATTCCTTGAACCCTATGGAGGTTTAACTACTAGAGAGCAATGCTTTAAGGAGCAGGTCTCTGTATTGTTTGTTGCTAGGTAACATAATTCAAGTTTCTGAGATTGAAAGGAAGAATAAGCAGAGTTTACCAACATGCAATTTGGCTTTGTATTTGTACCTTTCTCTTTCCCTTTGTTTGAGAGTTGTTGGATAGTTTGTCTCCTCTTACTTCGAGGGAACCAGCAGACATTTTGACTTATAGTAGGGAAAGCACAGTTGAAACTGATAACATTGAATATGGCTCAGTTCCATTAAGTTTCCCAGTAAGCTATTCCAGTGAAGCAGCCTGCACAATATCAGGCCCTCCCCTACCTAGAATGCAGCTATCATTGACGTTATTAATTACACCTGTGCTTTTCCTACTATAACATGCTGCTATAAAGGTCTATTGTACAAATAAAACAATCGGAGAGCGTGCCAGTTTAAGAGAAGATGACAACGTTTCAAACATTGAAAAGAAAATACTTTTTATGAGGCATACAGTGGATTCAAAATGTTAATATCAGCTTGAAATGTATATGAGATATTTTGAAAACATGGTGAATGTAAATTAAAACATGTTTGTGTAAAACAATCCACATGGCACCTTTTAAATAATAGAACCCCAAATGTTGTTTGAGTAAGTTGCATCAGATGAGTTCTTGGCATCTTAAAAGGGGGGCAGGGCTGAGGAGTCACACAAGATGACATCACACTTTCATCGTGACAGGAAAAAGTGAGCAACAACAGGAAATGTTGTGTGTGTGTGTGTGTGTGTGTGTGTGTCTGTCAGTTCCTGTTCTTAGACTTCCAAACTGGAAAAACGTTTTGCACCGTCAACCTTGAACATCAGCAGGATTATTGCGTTTCTGCTAAATTAAAATAATTGAAAACAGGAAATTATTTAGCTGGTGTTCACTGTCCAAATCAAACTGCACTAAAGCATTTCCTGTTTCAAGAGGAGATGATAGGGACGAGAATAAGCAGATGAAAGAGAGACAATAGCTGTGTTCCAGATCACACACTTTTTCTTTTTACTTTTAGTACATATTGCATTTTGTAAACATTCAACTGGGACAAACTACTTTGTCATAATATTGCAGCTCAATGCAGTAGAACATCCTGGTATTTTTGGCATACTGCATTTGAAGTACTTTGTATTGAGACAAACCAAATCACGAGAGAAACTACCAGCAGGGTTCTCCAGTTTGACACAGGATGTAGGAAAAGGTTCAACACTTCCTAATTCCTTTTTCCTGAAGAGCATAGACTACAGGAGCGATAACCTTCTCTGAACTTGTTGATGTCTCTCCATATCTGTCTGTTTATGTTAGAGAGGAAAGGGAAAAGGAAACAGGGAAAGTAGTCCTTGAGTTCAGTGAATAGACAGAACAGGCAATAACTTAATAGGCACTAATAGAAACACATAGAGATAAATAGACATATATGTACATAAATCAGACACCATGCTATTATACTTTTTACAGCTTTTCAGATAACTTGTCTTAGCTTATATTTTCATTTCTAAATTAAACAAACCAAACATTAGCCTCACAGAATGCATTTAAATTCACATTTTTTTTATTCATCATGAAGGATTTCTGTACATTATATTTAATTGTGAAACAGCTCTAATAAGTGTTATGAATATTGGACTTTGAGTTTTAAGCCTCAGTGTTGGTAAGTAGCTTGCTGATGTGTCATTGATCACTTAACTTGTTCCACTTAGCTAAGTACAACTGCAAATCAATAAATGTATCAGAGTGTTTAATAAATTATACATAAGAGCTCTTTAAAGCCGTTATGAGTGGAATATATGTACATCATTTACTAATCAATATCTGTGTCCTGAGAATGACCTCTGAGACTATTTCTGTTTCAATAGCACACTCAGTTTGTCCTAAACTCTGCCCGGGAGAAGAGGGACATGGAGCAAAGACACGCTGCAATCAAGAAAAAGGTAATGCATTCATAAAAATGTAAAATTACAGGCACACTTTCCTTTCCCTTTTTAACTTTTTTTAACTCGATTACAATACAGTTTTAAGGCCATTAACTATAATTTTACTTACATTATTGTGTCTATCTGTTTTTCTTAAATATTTCCAGGACGTGTCTTATGATGACTCAATCATGGATTTTAACGCTGACAAGTCTAATGGGATCGCCATGGAGGGATACCTCTACAAGAGAGCCAGCAACGCCTTCAAGACTTGGAGCAGGTACAGGTCCACCACAAAATGTCTTATGCAGAACAGCTGCAGTGTCTTTTTTCATGCTTTTCTCACTCCATACTTTTAAATAAAATGACTCAAATTTCCACTGTATTGGAAAATAGTTTCTGTGCTGTGTGTGTGTCCACTACTTGACATGATTTTATATTCCCTCTCCAGGCGTTGGTTTTCAATTCAGAAAAATCAGCTGGTGTATCAGAAGAAATTCAAGGTATATTGTAGATAAATGTCACTATTTTTAAAATGTGCTCTTTTGAAAAAAGGCTTGTATAGCCAAACACAGAACAAAGACCACAAATGTGAATATAACTTGCGTAGTCTGACCTGCATGTGTTTTTCCTGTCTGCGTCACTCTCAGGAGCAGCCTACAGCCGTGGTGGAGGACTTGCGTCTTTGCACAGTGAAGCCCAGCGCTGAAAACGAAAGACGGTTCTGCTTTGAAGTGGTCTCCCCATCAAAGTGAGTATGTGTGGGTGCACATGTTTCGTGCATTCATGCATACGTGTATATTTTAGCAATGGTGGTGAATTTAATCAGTCTTAAGTTTGGAGATTAGATTGCATCCTGTCAATTTCTTGTGTGTGTGTGTGTGTGTGTGTGTGTGTGTGTGTGTGTGTGTGTGTGTGTGTGTGTGTGTGTGTGTGTGTGTGTGTGTGTGTGTGTGTGTGTGTGTGTGTGTGTGTGTGTGTGTGTGTGTGTGTGTGTGTAGGTGTTGTTTGTTGCAAGCAGACTCTGAGAGGCAGCAGCAGGCGTGGATCAGTGCCGTCCAAAACAGCATCGCCTCAGCCTTTCAGGAGCACAGAGAGGACCCACACAGCCCCGTGAGGACACACACACACACACACACACAATACACACACATCATCTTCTATACCTGCAGTTTTTCAGTGGGAGTTTAATCTGAGGAGATACAGAGGAGGTTGCATGCCTTTGTGTGTCTTCTCATTCCTGTACGTGTGTTTGTGTGTGTGTGTGTGGTTATCAGAGACAGCGCTGCAGCTCGGTGACTGCGAACAATTTGGTAGGAGGGGGAGGAGGAGGAGGAGTGGATCAGGAGAACAAAGGCTGCAAGGCCTTGGAGGAGGTCCAGGCGATCCCCGGGAACAAGCAGTGCTGCGACTGCGGGGAGTCGGGTCCTGATTGGGCCTCCATCAACCTGGGCATCACGCTTTGTATCGTCTGCTCAGGAATACACAGGTACATTCAAACACACTTACACACACACACACACACACACTTGGCTTGAAACCGTAACTTTAATGGTTTCCTCCACTCAACAGGAGCCTGGGAGTCCATTTTTCCAAAGTACGCTCCCTCACTCTGGACTCCTGGGAGCCAGAGCTCATTAAGGTAAAATAACCTTTTAACTACAGCAGCTAGTTCCAAGTAAGATGATTATGAAATGATGTACCAGTTTACTTTAACTAAACTCTCCAAATAAAGCAACCAGCACTGAAATATATTGTAATGTTTATTTTCCTTCTTTAGTTGATGTGTGAATTAGGAAACACAGTAATCAACAGGATCTACGAGGCCCGGATTGATGAGATCACCATCAAGAAGCCCCACCCCTCCAGTCCCAGGTACAAAGTAACCACACACACACACACACACACACACACACACACACACACACACACACACACACACACACACACACACACACACACACACAGTTTACACATGCAGCTCAGTTAACCCTTCATAGCCAGTGCTACTTTGTCTTATCTGGCTCTGGACAATGACCCTGGTGATGTCATCAGGGGTATCTTAGCTTTGGCTTTAGACTTTGTATTTTCAGCAGTAAATCTATTTTAGAAACTGGGGAACGGAGTTTGTAAAATGTTGCCCTTTTAAAGAGGTTCTAATAAAAAGATGCTCTTGGCTGAAATATAGGAAACATTTACTCTAGAGAGTAAAAGTCACGGTATCTTATTGTAACATTGTCTCTTACAAGTCTCCGAACGTTGCAGAAGTCCATTACTAAATCTTAGAAGTACCACTTTAAGTTAAAAAACACAAACCTGATTTATCTGTGAATTAAACAAGGAGCCAAAAATAGAAGAAAATGCACAAAATGTTCCACATTATTTATTTTCTTTTTCAATCAACAGTCTGATTACTTGGTGTCCCAAATTATGATAATATTATATCGGTATGCTAATTGAACGGATGTCAATCAAAAGTCAGAGCTGTCTTTCTCAACTTCTGGAGGCCAAATCCAACCTCCATACCAGACATCTTGGTTTATTCAAATATTGGCAGTAGGTCGTCATGCTTTGTTGAAATTAAATGCGTGGTGGATGTGTGCATGTGGAGGAAAAATATTTAAGGCCACACCACATTTAAGCCACAGTGCTGGAAAGTCTACCAAAAAAGGAAAAAAAATATTCTGCTGAAGGAAAATCAATCCTGATGTGAAAGCAAAAGACAAAATGAAAAATATGGAATCAAATGTATACACATTTAGGGAAGTTTACAGTTAATTGTTTTGTTTATGTGTTTCTGTTATGTTTGGTCCTCCATAATTTGACAACAGTACACACCTGAACTACAAACCCGTCTTTGAAGGAACTTTATTTCCCAGCCTCATTTATCAAGCTGTTGATCCATCATGACTCAGAAATCAGCAGAAACAGAAAGGAAACACTCTTCATCTCCTCCTGCTGCCCTATTCATGTTATTACATAATTCATTTTTTTATTACTACCTATTTGTACATTGATGATGAAGACCAACTTGCTGCAAGTGTGTGTGAATCAACTGTCAACATCTCTGAAAAGGTTTATACGTGCTGAGGAAATCATTGGTTTCTGTGGCTGAACTTTAAAAATGTGGATTTACAGATTATTATTATATCAGCGGCCAACAACTGTCTTTAGACCTATTTTTTGACTTCCTGTTCTCCTCCCTGTTGTGTCGCAGCAGACAGGAAGTGCCACAGGTACACGACACACATGATTAACGCTGTGACTAAAGTGTCCTCCGGAAGTCTGCTGTTAGGCTGCATGCTTTCTGCAGCATGAGCTTTCAGTTTTGGCCCGTCTGGGCTTATGTTATCTGGTTTTTCTTTTGTTTGTTTTTCAGTGACATATTGACAAATCCAATTCCCTTACAACACAGCGTATAAATCTGGATTTAGTTGTTTTTAAGTGGTAGACAGCTTGCATTTGTGCTGTAATTAAATAGGAAAGAAAGGAGGCACTAAATAGAGCTCTATTTAACGGAATTTATGACTTAATTAAAAGACACTGAGCGCCTGTGTGAAGCATTCTAGTCTCACAGCTGCACAAGCAAGTTGTGGAGTCAAACTGAGAACAAGTAAAACCAGAAACACACTGACAAATACAGCCCTGCATGTCTGCTTTGTTTGTTTTTGCTGTTTTTGCTGAAGAAATATGAATTCCCTTTATTTTTCTCTCTAATATCTCATTTCTGTCCCTCAGAGGAGACAAGGAGTCGTGGATCCGATCAAAGTACGTTGAGAAGAAGTTCATCCAAAAGCTGCCTGAGACTGGCAGGAACCCCCTGCTGAGGCGATCCAGCGGCAGGAGGACCCGAGCCGACACGCAGGACCAGGCCGCGCAGCGTCCGCCGCTCAAACCCAAACCGAACCGAGCCACTCTGCCCCGGGTCACAGGTGAACACAGAGAGACTGGAATCAGGACTGATGGATGGGAAAACCAGTGTGCTTCTTAAAGATCTAATTATCCAGCTGGTTTTTTGCTTGTTGTCTAGTAGTTCATCACTCTTCATTCTCCTGGTGATGTCAACAAAACAGAAACACACACAAACACACACACACACACACACACACACACACACACACACACACACACACACACACACACACACACACACACACACACACACACAAAATCCCCAAAGTTGGTGATCCAGCAAAAGTTGATAATCCTAAGGGCCTAGTCAGCTGTATTATGTGTGTGTGCACTGTTGCAGTCAGCAGGATAAACCAGTAATCGTGGCTCTCTCTCTGTCTCTCTCTCTCTCTCTCTCTCTCTCTCTCTCTTTCTCCTCAGGGCTGATCCCCAGTGACCTTGTCCAAAAGAACAATACACACAAAGGTGAGATAAACATTTCACACAGGCACGCTGATGCAAACATCTGACCTGACATCAGAAACAAGCTTGTGCAATGTGTTTACAAATGGACTGTCAGAGTAGAACATTTTTAAACTGGGCATCTAGAGTAGGAAAAAAAGAAAAAAACAGTAAGATGTGTTGAGTCTATAATTTGACAAAAAAGAAAAGTTAACCCTCTGCTCTCCTCAGATGTGGACGAGGAAGAGGAGGATCTGAGTGGACTTCACCCCGGGGCGTTGTTGTACCGCTCGGCAGCCCTGCAGAACTTCCCCGTCATGGCCGACGCTTTGGCCCACGGAGCCAGCGTCAACTGGGTCAACACAGCCGAGGAGTCCAGCACGCCGCTGATACAGGCGGTCTCAGCGGTGAGGAGATCATTGAACTTGATTTGATGATTTTGACCTCTTGACCTCTCCTCTAAGCGCCGCCATCAAGCAACTGTCTTTTCTTTGCAGCCTTTAGGGCCCACTATTTGGGATTTATTCTTTTGGTGTTTAGACGTGTTTGGACAACATGATGTATGTGTGCATGTTGAGAATATACAAATGGCAGCTCACGCGTTCCTGTTTCCTGAGCAGAACGCGCTGGCAGCCTGCGAGTTCCTGCTGCAGAACGGCGCTAACGTCAACCAGGCAGACAGCAATGGGAGAGGACCGCTTCACCACGGCACCATCCTGGGTCACACCGGGTAGGACACGCTGCCACGCACACACACAAACACACACAAGCTTTTACACATATGAACAGTCTAATTTTATCGAAAAAACTGACCCCACATTGACTGAAAAAAAAAAAAAAAAGTGTGCAAAAGGTTACACAATGTGACAAAACTGGGTGTTTTGGTTGAGTCATCAGAACAACTGCAGACTGTTCTTTCTATAAACATAGATACCTTATCAGACAGACAAACAGCAATGCTCAATCCAGTTAGTAATTAAAATAGAAAACAAAGATGCAAATGCAAACAACCATTTACGTGTGAGAGTGAGAGTGAAAGAAAATCTATGAAAGCCTTTCCGGCACAGCGCCCAGAAGCATTAACTAAGTAGATCTGCCCTGTTTGGCCAAATAACATTCCTGAGTTGTGTAAAGTGGGAAATCTCTGCACAAAGGAAGTGATGAATTAAAATACAAAAGGGTCTCCTTTGTGCAGAGTAGACATTATTTATTTGATGTCAGATGTTTGATTTTAAAACACTGCAAAGTTTCCCGTTGTAGCTTTACAGCAAGTGATCTTTGCCAGATGAACCTTGTTGTTTAAACTGAGAGGACCAAAATTGCAGAAATGTATATCATTACTTCTCTACTTGTAGCAATACAAGCTTATCAGAAAGTCTGACCCTAATCTCATCTGGCCCGGGACAGATTGCACACTTCTGCATAGAGCACAAATTTGAAGCATGAATTTTCTTAATTTAAGAGGAAGTTTTATTTTTTTAAGTACAATCAAGAATAAGGTTTATAGGGAACAAGACTCCCCCCTTTGACCAAATAGGTACAAGAACTAAAAAGGCCACAGGTGCTTAATTGAGGAACAAAACTAGGAACTAAAAGTCCACTTTTTGCACTCACTGTTTGCATTTCCTCTTCCTTGAGAACCGCAAAGATTAGGAAACTTGGTCCAAAGATTAAGTAAAAAGTATTTTTGAGACGCAATTGTCAAATGCATGAAAAAACAATGACTCATCGTCATCGTGTTGTTCTTACTATTTAAGGCCAGACACTACAGGCTAAAACATAATTTTGCTTGCATAATATGTCGCCTTTCAGACTAGTGGAAAGAAACATCCAAAATACACATTTAGATATTTATTTTACGACATCGTCAATTTGCGTCTGTAGATTTCTCCTAAAATCTAGAAATATAAGATAATTTGTGATACAAAGAAATAATTGCCTTTTATGTAATAAATCAACTGGAGAAGGTTTGATGCCACATATATTATTTCACAAAAAAGAATTAATTTGTATTATTCTTACAATACACACTGTAGAAGGGCGTCTTGCCTGAAACGTCCATGTGGCAATATTAAAATGTCAAATTTGTGTGCTGTCTTAGTCTTTCCTTTGATGATATTTAGTAGTTAAACTTTGTACCCTATTCACCTTTTAATGTTGTGTAAGTCCGATGTTTAACTTGGTGAATTAAAAGGGTGTAAAAAAGACACTCAAAGGTGAAGAAGTAAAGTTCCTGATATCCTTTTGACTTGTCCTATGCTATGCAAACACACATTCACACACACTTCATCTCTTTGCTTTTCCAGGTTGGTTTGTCTCTTCTTGAAGCGAGGAGCAGACTACAACGCCAAAGACAAGGACCAGAAAGACCCCATAACTATTGCCGTGGACACCGCCAACGCTGACATCGTCACTTTGTGAGTATTTGAGACAGAATAAACCTCTTGCGACGATGTAAACCAGTTTACAGCAGCAGCTTTTCTAACTGATCCTCTCCTTTTCAGGCTGAGGATCGCCAAGATGAACAAGGAGATGCGGGAGATGGACGGAGCGTTTGGCCAATCAGGTCAATCGGGGGGGCAGGGGTCTGGGGGTTTATTAGGAGGGACAGGAGGAGGGCGGGCCCACACCAGGAAGAGCCTCCAGGCTCTAAAGAACCACATAAGTGGCTGGGCTCTGGGGGGACAAAACGATTAGTGGGGATATAAATCAGCCCAGGACAAGAGACTGGAATGAGCCTGGTTTTGGTTCTACGCTAAAAGGAAAAACATGTTTGTTTTTTTGTCAAGTTGTTAAGCACCAGAAAGCACTGGTTTTGCAGTGTCATGTGGTGTTTATCTGCAGCATCTGCAGCAAAATGATCTAACCATATCATTCAAGGAAACATGCATCATCACAAAAAAAAGGGAAAATGGCCTTCACTGAGAAAGCATAAAATTAAATTCTTGTTCACCAAGTAAAAGCCAGAACACAGGGTACGAAATTATAGAGTCTCAAGGTCATAAGGGAGAACAGATTTATTACACCAGTGAAGACGGAGAATGTCATGTGAAACAAGTTCACATCGCACTTTGAATTACAAACGCACATCACCCTGCACTTTGAAACCCCACACAATCTCTGAATACCGAGTGCTGCATGTGGGTGTTTCCAATGTTGTATAACTAAGGTTTAGGAAAATGTATATTTATATATAATAGACTTATATAAGGCCTATTTTTTATATTGTATGTTTGGGATATTTGTATATACAGTATGTACAGTGTTCTGGCTTTATCAGATTTCATTGTGTTTGTGTGTACTGGTTTTTTTCAGTCCAGTTATGTAAGCTAAATTTAATGTCGGGTTCGGTCCTCAAGGACGGTTTTATCCCGCTATTCTGTGAATAGTGATAGTTTCAACTCTGTTATATCAGAATTTTAAGAGCATTGTGCTGCAGCTCCAGAGCTAAAGGTTAACTGTTGGTTTTGTTTGCATTTTTTTTTTGTCATTCGGCTCCTTCTCAAGCTGCAAAATCCATTCTTTCATGATTGTTCTTTCGTGGCTATCAAGTCTTTTTTTTTTCTTTTAAGTTCTTGTGTCAGCTGTATTCAATCACGGTCTCACTCATGAAGGA
Organism: Anoplopoma fimbria; assembly: GCF_027596085.1. Taxonomy (NCBI): domain Eukaryota; kingdom Metazoa; phylum Chordata; class Actinopteri; order Perciformes; family Anoplopomatidae; genus Anoplopoma; species Anoplopoma fimbria. The sequence goes on along the minus strand of NC_072455.1, from coordinate 19,746,759 downwards.
ATGGGAACGTGATGCTTTTGTCTGCTTGAAACAAACTGCTGGTCAGTATTTGATGTGCTCTATCACTGTGTGTCTCTGTTGTGTGCACTTTTTTTTTGCCTTCTGCCCGCTGAGATGTCCAGCTGGTCTCAACTGCTTGTGCAGTGTGCCACCTACTGCAAACTGAGAGGTAAAGTGCATGTGCATGCTCTGATGTTTGTGTTTATTTGTTCAACTGCATGCCTCTCGCTTTAGGGCAACAACTCTAAATGTGTTCAGGAAATAGTTCTCATTACAAAATGACCGTGTCCTCTTCAAAGTTTTGCAGCTTTTGATGAGAGATGTTATTGTTCAATCACAGCTGCGCCTCATTAGAAGAGAGCTAAGAGATGGCATTCATTTAACGATGGATTCTTAAACTTTTAAGCTTGTGACACTCTTTATAAAATGTCAAACTTTAAGACTCATGTTTTCTTCCTCTCTGGTCTTTTCCAGGTGATGAAACCTACCACGACATCTTCAGAGACTTCTCACACATGGCCTCGAACAACCCAGAGAAGCTCAAACGCCGCAGCGCAGACCCTAAAAATTAACCAGCTGTTTCCTCCTCGTCGCCGCCCTGCGGTACAATGCCACATTTGCATCATTTTAAAACACACACACATATATATATATATAGAGAACAAGGTATTATTCAGCACACAGGCATGCAGACACACACACACACACACACACACACACACACACACACACACACACACACACACACACACACATTCTTCCCTGGCTACCTGCCACATGTTGGGTCATAGCTCAGCTGGTGTTGACTTCAGAGGGGATGAAAGCCTCAAACAGTGAATTCTTTGTGTGAACACGTCAGACCAGAACAATCGCGTCCCAAGTGGGAACACTGTAGCAGCTTTATGAGACCAGCATGAGGTGTCTTCATGTGTAGCAGAGGGTAACATCACTCTGCCAAGAATCCTTAATTAAATCTGGGGAATCTGACTGGGATTTTTTTTTTTTTTAACTAAAAGGGCAGTGTCTTTTTTTTTATTTTTATGGACGTAATTGTTGCAAATATTAAGTTAAGTCTTCCATCAAATTGTAATGTACACAGATTATTACATTTGGGACGTTTCGAGACAGTGTTCATGTCTGTTTTGTTAAACTGTGTGAGGTACTTGAGATTTGTATCATGATCAAATAAACTGCAATACAAAACTTGCATTACATTGTCTGCAGTATGTTTGGTGTCCTGAGTACACATCTCCAGCAGAGGGCGCCATCATTTTAGCAAAAGCAAAAGTTTTCACAGAAGACCTGCTTGATATGTTTGAGACAGACACAAAAAACTACTATAAGGGAAGACGCATTTAAACAAAATACTCTGTTTTTTTTAATCAAGAACGAGTACAATATATCAGATTTTTCACATAAACAGTGTCTGGTTGCAGCCTGGATGTTTTTGTGGTAATTGACTAATAAGTCACATGTCTTCTGTATTTAGATTTAAGCCAGCAGGTCACACTGACCCAGTTGTCCCTGTCCTTCTGACCTGGCATCAAATCTGAATTACAAACACGGTTTACAAAAAGTATAAAGTGCTTCTGAAAGCAGTGATTGTGTGATCTAAAAATACACTTTAGTAAGAAGTCACAATACACCGATTTGAAAGTCAAAGTCCTGAGGCTGTAAGAGAGTTTCTTCAGCTCTTTTAGAGCTATTGATTTGCTCACGGAGGGGTGCTGTTAATCATTAAGACATTTGGTTTCTTGAATTCATAAATCTATGCGGCACAAATTACACAGTACTGTAACTATTGTATAGTGTAATAAGCTTGCAAATTTCCCCGCTGCGGGACTAATGAAGGATTATCTTATCTTATCTTATACAAACAATAATAACTTGTTATTTTTAAATTTGGGAGTAAACACCAATCAGCACAATATTAGCACAAATGACTCATGGCAACTTCTGCTTCATTACCTGAGGATCTGTCTTGCAGAGGGGCTTCTTTACAAATAATGTCATGTGTAGCTGTAATATGTATTTAACAATTATTTGGAGATGAACATACAAATGAACAAACAGCAGGAGGAACAGGGGGCCAATAGTGAATTCATTAAGGTCCCTAATGCGGTGTCATCTATGCCTCATTTAAAGAATATAGTTCTAATGAGGATCGTGAAGATCAATCATTTATGTACAAAATGTTAATATGCTTCTTGGATTTAGTCAAGCATGCAAAAGTACTAAAACATATTTCCTATCTTGCATGCCAGTCTACTCTGCATGTAAATTTGAATGCCCGGCATTTCCTTTTATGCAGCTGCTGTCTGAAACATTAATCTGAGGTTAGGATGTGTTACAGGGTGAGTTACTCACTGGCCCCTTTATGCTGTCAAGAGTTTTTTCACAGTAAACTCATTTCTTCTTTGGGTCTGAATCTCTGAGGTAAAATGCAAACACGTAGCCGCTCAGCGACGTGTGGAGCAGCACATTAACCGATGAGGTCTTCAAGGTCGGCGTCATCGTTGTTGCACTGGCTGGACTGAAGAGTATCAACAAGGTTCATGAACCCTTCATTCACACATTCTTAAGGATTACTGGATACTTCATTAACTCCTCCGTTATTGGTGTCAGAAGGCGAACTGTGGATCTGTTCCAGCTCCGGATGTAAACCCTTATCTTTGTTATCGAGTGAGCGTCTTTGAGGAGGCGGCGGGTCTTTGCAGGAGTAGTAGTGAGGCAGAGTGGTCATGGTCAAAGTACCGAGAACGACGAAACCGCCCGCTACCATGAAGGAGGCCAGGTAGCTGCCTGTTGTGTCCTTGAGCAACCCTTGAGACGTGGAGACAGGAGAAAAGATCAAATAAGGGCATGAAGATGTTGCATAGGAAATATAAGAAATCGCAAAATTGAGATTTAGAAAATCAAAGAACAAAAAGGTGCAAATAAAACTGACGAGAACTTAAACTCTAAAGTGATTTGTGTTTTGCAAAATCATGCGTTTAATCATTCAACAGAGGGGCTACCTCAGTCTGGGTAACTGTGACACTCATTTGAATCCACTGAGAAAGATTTTAGTAAATCATAAAAAGACCACTGGTGAGACATATGATTCTGAGTTTTCACAGGACAGAACTTTTTTCCCACAGCAGAGGTTTTTCTCTCGTCAAACACAGGTGTAACTCATGATGTTAATTGCTGTGGGAGCGGAGCCGTCGTTAATGTCATTAGTGTCACCTGTGCTTGTCCTCCTATGACAAGTCAACATGTCTGCTGTGAAAGAAATCTGTGACTGGAGCTCTGACGCTAGCAAGGTTATCAAGGCTCAGGATCATATTCAGGATTTATTTAGAAATGAAAACAAGTCAAGTACAAGATATACAAACTTTTGATGGGGGGAAAAAAAGACAAACTGATGATGCTCATTAAGCAAACGCATCAGACGGTTGAGAAAATGAGTCATTTTCCTAAATGGGCAGGTTAAAGAGCTGCTAGTCTGGATTAACCACAGACACACTGCATGCTTTTTATTTCCTCCTGAAGAAAGGTCACTACTTTTTTAACCCTTTAAGCTCCACAAATTAAATTCCATCCATCCACCTTGTGTTTGTTTGGAGAAATCTCAGACTTAATATCAAATCATCTACCTAATTGTCTACATATCACCAGAGGTTAGCTGAGAAAATATAGCTTTTTTTTAAAAAAAAAATGGGTGTACTGTCCTTTTAAGACATTCAGTTTACACCCTGTTGGCTGTAATTGTAGCTGTGTTTTTAAGGTTGGGAGTGTATGTCAGAACTTAAAACAAAAGAGAGAGTATGAAAACCGTCTCACCCTGATTACCGCTTCCCAATGAATGATTGACTATTTTTAGCTTTAGTGTGTTAGCTTGTGTTCATGGACTGATTTGAGTCCCTTAAAATAAAATGAAACAAGGTGACGTGACCTAGATTGGCAGACAGACCGTAGTTATGTGCTGTGGGACCAGCACTGTCAGTCTGAGGGAACCATTCGGCTCCTTCGATGTGCTCGTACCTGACAGAGGAATCCCCAGAAGTCCCGCGCCGCTCTCAATGAGCTGCAGCAGCCCGAGGCCACCCATCATGCGCTCCACGCCCACGATCATAGGCACCACGGCGAAGACCAGAGAGGTCAAGGCTCCGGCGCAGAAGCCGTATAAGAGGCTGATCGACATCAGGGCAGTGTAGGAGCCGGACAGGGAGCTCACAGGCAGCAGCATGATGGAGACGCCCGCCAGCGTCGTCCACAGGGTCAGCAAATGAATGAGCCGAAAGTGACCCAGGTCTGAGAACCAGCCGGACACTACGCGGCCCAAAATGTCTGTAGCACCGGCGGCTGACATGACGAAAGCGGCCTGGTACTCGGAGAAGCCGGCTTGGCGGCTGTGGGCCACCAGGTGGAAGTAAGGCACGAAGTAGCCGACGTTAAGGAGGGTGACGGCCAGCGTGTAGGTGACGTACGGCCTCTCCATGAGCAGCGACAGCTCCAGGTGGGAGGAGACCCGTCGCAGCACTGAGGCACATGATATCCTGCTCTCTGAAACCACCTGGGTGAGGAGGACAAGAGGGAAATTCTGAGCTTCAACTTCACTTAACATATGTCATCCAACATCCTTGTTTTTGTGATTTTTAAAAAACATTTATCTTTCTTCTTTTCTTTCTCAGTACAGCGTTAAGACAGAGAGATGGAGTAAAAAAAACGCACCTCAAACTCTCCTTAGCATTCAGTCATTTAACTTACCTTCTATGTGTACAGTCTGTATTAAAGTAAAGTAATCTTAATCTGTATGTTCATGTTCATTTCTGTTTGGGATGGGGTGTCATTTTGTGTTTTTCTGATAGCCAATCAGTAAACAAGAGCAGAATCTGTCCCATCGACACAATCTTCAATTGACGGACAAAAAGATCAAAACCACTCTGAGATATGAGATCTGGAGTGCGATTATATTGTGTGAATCACACCTTTAACTGCACTCACAGACCACATGTTAGAACTTGGTTGCAGAAGTGTTATTAAATTTATCTGCAGGAAATGAAGCCGCTTCTCTTCATTTCGAACATATTACAACGTATATATGTCAGGAATGATGCCACTTCTCTGCTGTGTATCTATAACCTGGTTCAACAGACAAAGACAGTAGTATCTTTGTCCTACCTTTGCTGGGGCTTTAGAGCGCCGCCGTGGGCGGATGAGAGCCCCGCAGGGCACGATGTTGAGGCTGAGGCCCCCAGAATCAGCAGGGCCCCTCTCCAGGCGTACTTCTCCACCAGCAGCTGGAAGAGCGGGTTGAAGGCAAAGGACGAGAGGCCGATGCTTGAGAACCCCACACCAAGCGCCAGGGTGCGTCGGCGAGTGAAGTTGGCCATGACTGTGGCCACCATGGGGGTGAAGACCAGCCCCCAGCCCAAACCTGGAGGAGAGGGGAGGGAACACACAGTTGTAGTTAACTAGGTCAACAGTTAAGATAAGATAGCCTGCTTTACAAAGCATCTAAAAGGAAACAGAGGATTACCCGAAATAAGGCCCATGGTGAGGTAGAGGTGAACAAGACAGGTGGCCTGCGAGGCGAGAATGAGGCCGAGTCCAGCGAGACAGCCCCCCGTCATCACCACCACCCGGGCATCATATGCATTACATAGTGCTGCACCCAGCGGACCTACAAAACAAACACACAAACACACACTTCCATTAGTCACAACTGTTTAGCTTGAAGCCAAATTACTACAGACAATTTACCGATCACAAGTGCATACAATCGCCAAGAAAAATGGATAAGAAAAAATGAATTTTAAACAATTAACATTGTTAACGCACGATGTACAACGTTCCACTTTATTTTCCTCTCAAGTACTTTCAGGTTGTTAAAGTCGTACACATACATACATACATACATACATACATACATACATACATACATACATTTATCTGACGCTATGTGATGTTTCAATGAACGTGAGATAAGTATTTATAGATGACTTTTGTGTCATTGCATCACATTTTCCCCCAAAACTCACATATTTGGCATTATGGGAAACTTTTGAGTCCCCACTACGATGAATCGAACAATGTTTGGCTGTATGGCCTGAGTTTGTAATGAGTGACCCACCGGTGCTTGTTAAAGAGTTAATGAGTTGCAGCCCCCTTTTTCACAAACCATGTGTCAATGACTAAGAATTTGAAAGAATCCTTCTAAAATTGTCCGCCTCTCTTTTGTTACACATCTTCCTGTGTGATTAGTATTGACGTAATAAGAGAAATGATACATGATCAAGTCTGTTACCTGGATAACTAAAAGGCACCGTGCCCCACAGATTAGCTGATTAATCAGTTATCAAGCAGCTTCTCTCAGTTTCGTGTCCACGGATGAAAATAATTGTTTGTTTGTAGCCATTATTACAAAGTAGTGTGACTCACTGAAGAACTGCTGTGCTGCCAGGCCTGTGGACGAGATCCAGGAGATGGCCTGAGCGCTCTCCTCAAAGTACTGCACAAACTCTACAAAGAAGATCCCCAAGCTGCGCATCAGGCCGAACACCAGGCTCGTGCTGAGGAACAGGGCGACGACCAGCACCCATCCCCAGCCTCCATCAGGGGCCTCCTCTTCATCGCTCTCTCTCTCCGCTTTGGGCTTGACGTTGGTCATGTCTTGGAGAGATTTACCTGTGAAAAGCAGAGTGAGGAAGGGTTAGTTTAGAGGAGAAAGGAAGCACCATGAACAAGTGATCAGCCTCAGGAAATGCAAATGTGAGCTCTCACCTTTAGAGAATGAACCTCAGATCCGCTCTGTGTTTGTCAATAGCCATAATGATTAACTTTCCATGAGCCAATAGATTCCCTGGTTGAGCCATATATACGTTACTAGGCTGCTTCAACAAGTCGGCCGTCATTTGAGAACCAGATATAGGTGAGAGGTGACTGCTGAGGTGTTTGTGGATCAGTTACGAAGGAATAGTTCAGTTGTCAATAGTGAAAGAAGAGGAAAGCCCATTAATCAACTTTCACTATTACAGCAGTAGTCTGCAGAGGTGACTCAGAAGATTAAAGGAGAGGGGGTCAGGTGGTTAAACTTGGCTTAACAGCTCAACATACAAATATGTGTCATGGAAAAACTGACTTTTCCCAGTTATCTTGATTTATCCTAGGCTATGGTCTTAAGCAATGATACAAAGGTAAATTATATTAATATCAAATAGAGAAATTACTGGCAGCTATCACATTATTACATTTTTAAGCAAAAAGGTACTCCTCAAGCCCATTTCATGCTGCTGACAGTAAGCTGATCACATGACGCATACTCGTTAACTCCTTTTTTATAAATGTTGCTGCAGAAGGATCAACATACAGCAAACCTCACTCAAGTTCCTCCTCTGACTTTGACCATAACTATCAACTGCTACATGCTGCCATTACAGACTTTCTGTGAACTGCTATTACAACAATATCTAGAGGAATCTTCCCCATTTTCACATCAGTTTTTTTAAGTCATCTGATACTATATGGTTCCCTAAAAAACTGTGCCTCCTATTTGAAGTGACTGTTCAGCTCGCTAATAAAGAAACTAAATGAACTGTCATGTGTTCTCAACACTCACGTACTTTGTTTGTCCTGCTTCTGCTTTCTGTTAACTTCAGGGCAATACATTTCAACATTTCGACAGAAAATTTTAAAAAAAAATATATATATACTACCGTATTCTCCGCACTATAGGGCGCATGAATGGTCTATTTTCGATCTTTTTTCATATATAAAGCGCACCAGACTATGAAGACTATGTCAGTCAGTCAAACTTTATTAAACGTGTTCACAATAACTCTCAACATTGTTCAAACGTTAATGAACTATGTTGAATACACTTCCTGTAAGTCTCTTTGGATAAAAGCGTCTGCTACATGACTGTAATGTAATGTAATGTAATATGTCAACAAGTTCACCACAAATTAGTTCAAGTTTAGTTTAATATATATTTTTGTCATAAATCCTAACTGAGGCATGTGTCATTGTGTTTATAAGTTTATTAGGCCCACGCCTTGTTCATTTAATCCTCCAATATTAAAAACTAACTCTGTGTGTGTCCTGATGGATGAAAGCCTTTCATATGTCAACAAGTTCACCACAAATTAGTTCAAGTTTAGTTTAATATATTTTTTTTAATAATAATTCTTTTTTTTTTAAATAATTTTAAAGAAAGATTGTCTATAAAAAAAAAAAGACAGACAAAATAATAATATTAATAATAATAATAATAATAAAATAACATGAACACTAGGAGAGTGGAAATTACACTTTTTCTCAAATAAATATTTAAAGAAAAGATTCAACTTGTTGTTACATATGTAGGCTAACCTGCTAGGTTCTCAAGTTTGCAGTTGGTTTCTCCATTAAATTTAGTTAGGTATTTCTTAAGCCACTTCAAGTATTCAAAGTAAATATGTATATTATATTCAGACAAATATACATATTGTATCCGTCTTTATCCTTCACAGTTCCTCCAGCATGCTCAGATGCATTCAATCAAAATATATTTTTATTCAAAAGGTTAATGAGCGTATTCACAATAACTATCAAAGGTGAGGGGAACCTCGTCCAGGGGAACCTCGTCCAGAATTAATCCATATATAAGAGAAAATAGGCTTTTTGCCTTTTGTTCCCCACACAAATACAGTATTATGTGAGTGTGAATGACAACAGTTCACATTTTATTACTGCACATAAAGTTACAAATATATATAATATATATATATAACACTAATTAATATAAGATTAATTATAAGGTTATGAACATGTGATTCCACAATAACACACTAGCCCTGCCTCAAATGAACAGGTGCATCGGCGTGAACGCGCACTGGAAACAGTGCATGTGGTCCCTCCAATCATAACTTAATGACGTAGGCTCCGCACGGCGCATGCGCAGTGGCTGAAAATACATAAAGCTCACATGTATCAGGGTGTTTTTAAATTGCTACTATAACTATATCTTTTCTGCAGCCCTTATAGGTTATGATGACGTTTAGCCTCATAAATGAACAGATATTAACTCGTTACTATAATAAACCTTATAATAAACCTTATAATAAACCTTATAATAAACCTTTAAGACGTCTGAGAAAAGAAAACGTCAATATGCACTCATTCTATACTCCATATGCTCATAAAGGCTCCAGTCCAGCCGGGCGGTACTCACCCTCGGCTGGTCAGCTGTACATGGTGCACAGTCTCCCGGCTCTCTGTGCAGCTCTCTGTGCACAGTCTGCTCTCTGTGCACAGTCTCCCGGCTCTCTGTGCAGAGTCTCCCGGCTCTCTGTGCACAGTCTCCCGGCTCTCTGTGCACAGTCTCCCGGCTCTCTGTGCAGAATGCCTGCTCTCTGGGGAAAGTTCAACATTCACTGCACAACAAGGGGTTAAAGGCACGCCTGCGCACATGCAAGCATATTTTTGTCATAAATCCTAACTGAGGCATGTGTCATTGTGTTTATAAGTTTATTATAGTTAAAAATAGTTAAAATAGTTGTTGTTCATTTTTTTCTCTGTCTGTAAAATATTATTTCAGTTATTGTTTTTGTTTTTTCCTACTGTTTCTTTTTATTGCTTATTTATAATACTTGTTTTATTTTATTTTTATTTCATTTTTAGCTTGTCTTCTACTACTTGTGTGCACTTTAGCATATTTTTGTCATAAATCCTAACTGAGGCATGTGTCATTGTGTTTATAATCTTATCTTATCTTATCTTATCTTATCTTATTAGGCCCACGCCTTGTTCATTTAATCCTCCAATATTAAAAACTAACTCTGTGTGTGTCCTGATGGATGAAAGCCTTTCATATGTCAACAAGTTCACCACAAATTAGTTCAAGTTTAGTTTTTTAATAATAATTTTTTTTTTAAAATAATTTTAAAGAAAGATTGTCTATAAAAAAAAGACAGACAAAATAATAATATTTAATAATAATAATAAAATAACATGAACACTAGGAGAGTGGAAATTACACTTTTTCTCAAATAAAAGTGTAATTTCATATGTCAACAAGTTCACCACAAATTAGTTCAAGTTTAGTTTAATATATATTTTTTGTCATAAATCCTAACTGAGGCATGTGTCATTGTGTTTATAAGTTTATTATAGTTAAAAATAGTTAAAATAGTTAAAATAGTTGTTGTTTTTTTCTCTGTCTGTAAATATAATATTTCAGTTATTGTTAGTTTTTTTTCCTACTGTTTCTTTTTATTGCTTATTTATAATACTTGTTTTATTTTATTTTTATTTCTTATTTTTTATTTTTAGCTTGTCTTCTTCTACTATGTCTCTTGTGTGCACTTTACTCTACGCTGTTGTAAGTCTGCAAATTTCCCCGCTGCGGGACTAATAAAGATTATCTTATTATCTTATCTTATCTTATCTTATCTTATCTTATCTTATTAGGCCCACGCCTTGTTCATTTAATCCTCCAATATTAAAAACTAACTCTGTGTGTGTCCTGATGGATGAAAGCCTTTCATATGTCAACAAGTTCACCACAAATTAGTTCAAGTTTAGTTTTTTAATAATAATTCTTTTTTTTAAAAATAATTTTAAAGAAAGATTGTCTATAAAAAAAAGACAGACAAAATAATAATATTAATAATAATAATAAAATAACATGAACACTAGGAGAGTGGAAATTACACTTTTTCTCAAATAAAAGTGTAATTTCATATGTCAACAAGTTCACCACAAATTAGTTCAAGTTTAGTTTAATATATATTTTTGTCATAAATCCTAACTGAGGCATGTGTCATTGTGTTTATAAGTTTATTATAGTTAAAAATAGTTAAAATAGTTGTTGTTTTTTTCTCTGTCTGTAAATATAATATTTCAGTTATTGTTTTTTTTTTTCCTACTGTTTCTTTTTATTGCTTATTTATAATACTTGTTTTATTTTATTTTTATTTCTTATTTTTTATTTTTAGCTTGTCTTCTTCTACTATGTCTCTTGTGTGCACTTTACTCTATGCTGTTGTAAGTCTGCAAATTTCCCCGCTGCGGGACTAATAAAGGATTATCTTATCTTATCTTATCTTATTAGGCCCACGCCTTGTTCATTTAATCCTCCAATATTAAAAACTAACTCTGTGTGTGTCCTGATGGATGAAAGCCTTTCATATGTCAACAAGTTCACCACAAATTAGTTCAAGTTTAGTTTAATATATATTTTTTAATAATAATTCATTTAAAAAAAAAATAATTTTAAAGAAAGATTGTCTATAAAAAAAAGACAGACAAAATAATAATATTAATAATAATAATAAAATAACATGAACACTAGGAGAGTGGAAATTACACTTTTTCTCAAATAAATATTTAAAGAAAAGATTCAACTTGTTGTTACATATGTAGGCTAACCTGCTAGGTTCTCAAGTTTGAAGTTGGTCTCTCCATTAAATTTAGTTAGGTATTTCTTAAGCCACTTCAAGTATTCAAAGTAAATATGTATATTATATTCAGACAAATATACATATTGTATCCGTCTTTATCCTTCACAGTTCCTCCAGCATGCTCAGATGCATTCAATCAAAATATATTTTTATTCAAAAGACAACTTCAAAACAGTCCTGTTATAAAAAGTGCACGTTGTGCTAATATATTTTCACCACCATACAAACAGTTGAAAAGTAAAGTTTGCACAGAAATTTACTGAAAACCATTTTTTTCCTTAAACTATCCCATATGCTGATGTGAACAGAATCATTATTTTCTTTGGGCCAGTTGTTGCTAGTTTAAGGAAACACATGACTGGATGGTTGGATGCCAGCAAAACGTGGAAGAGAACACACAGAGCTTGAGGCAATAGAACATTAACCAAGAAAAACCTCAGCATTAGCAAACAAAGATCCACTGTTGAAACTTATTTTAGATGAGTCATATTAAAAGCACCATGTAATCACTCAACTTTAATTTCTCGATTATTACTGGATTGTTATATCGTCTCAGCATTTAACCAAACACAGCATTGGGAATTAAGCTTTCAATGATTTTAATCATATATTTACAAATCAGAGTGCATACTTTACAAATGTCATTCAAAAAGCAGCCTCTGGACAAAACACCACCACCACCACCACCACCACCACCGCAGGGGCCTTAGGTGAGAGTAGGTGAGGTAAAATCTTCACATTTCTGACACTAGAGGGAGGCAAACCATTTGGTCTGAACATAACAACTTCATGGACTCTGCTTTCATGTTATAGAGGTAAATATAATATTTTTAATTCCACTACATTTATCTGACAGCTGTATAGGTAGATATATATATATAGTTTGAGGTTTATCAATCCAACATCTGGCTTTATCTTTATCCACAATAAGGTGATGATACGAAAGTACATTTACTTAAGTTAACATTTAAATACAGGATTTTCACCTGCAATGGAGTTATTTCACAGTGGGGCATATGTTTATTTAAGAAAGCGATCCGTGTACTTCCTTTATTTTATTCAGTGTTTTATTCTCATTCGTTAAAGTCTTATTTGGTTTAAATCATTAATCATTATAACTCAGTAATCAATAATGCTCCGAACTGCCCTTTACTTAGATATAGGGTGATTGATATGTTTATTTTTCTGCAAGATGCATAGTTTTTTTGTGCAATATTTTGACTGTGCAGAAGTAGCTCAGTGGCCACTTTATTAGGTACACCTTAGTACAGTCTAATGCAACTCTTCTACCATAAAGTCCCCTTTTAGGATATCTATTATGTTCAAAGTTTGCTATATACTGTCAGTGAGGTCAATTAAATGATATGTCTTAGCATTGACGGTATAGATAGTTACGGCGTTGTATTAGTTTGCATTTTATTCAGAGTTTTTTCTCTAATATTCTATCCTCCTCATATGTGTGAATGGAAGGACAAAACAATTGTACACACCTCCAAGCATAATGCAGTCCAGTACAACAACACCTATGACCTCAGTAATTAACATATAATTAAATTTACACAATGCACCAAGGACACTAAAGCATGATATAAAATCAGATGATAAGAAGAGGCCCTGAGTCACAATCTAGATATAATTCCTTTATTTTTTCAGTCATTATTCAATATTTATGCCAACATGGTGCATTATCCACAGTGAGTTTAATCACACTGTAACAAATCCATTAAAGGAATCAAGTTGCAGATTTTCTTGCAGTTTCAATTAAATCACTCGAAGGTTTCCAGTAATACGCACCTTATTAAATAAGTTGAACACATCATATTCTCTTCCTGAAATAGTTCCTTAGAATTCCTCTTATCTGATACATTTTTCTGACTTTAGTGAACTGATTTTTAAGGGAGACCCCCCTAACATGGTGTCATTGGCTACAAATGACAAGGAAAGAACTATGTCATCGGTTTCTTTTTTCTTCTTCTGTGGAGTTGAGGGGTGAAGGTTGGAAAGTCCCGTCTGACTTCCAACGTTTGTCCGCTCAGCACGGACAATAAGCCCAGCTAGCCACAACTCATCAGGGAGCAGGAAGCGGGGATGGCAGAGGGTGGGAGAGTTCAGCAGGAGTCTGCAGGCCCCTCCACAGTCGTCCCCCTCCTCCTCCTCCTCTCCTCCCCCTCCTCCTCACCTCCAGGAAGCACCAGCGAGCTCACACACGTGTTGTCGGCTGGTAGTGTGAGCACCCGGCATTAAAGGAGCCTGGAGGAAACAGGTGCCCTCGGCTTCATTGTTTCCACAAAAGCAACCAAGAAAAAAAACAAAATCTGGAAAATGGCAGGACAGATCATTTTACTTAACAGAAGACGTGATTCATGGGTCGAAGTGAGAGGAAGGAAATTCAGGGAGGAGAAAGGCTGAGGGAGGGAAGTGTGGAAGAGAAAAAATATGTTCAGCACTTTCAAATTAGCAATTTAAATCTTTTTCTTTAATTCTAGAGAAGTTTTCGAGTTTCCCCATTTGTTGATAGGTCATACACAATATTGCATTTGTCAGATATTAAATGAGACACTGAACACCAAGGCTCCAATTCATATAAAAGGATTTAATTTAGATTGTACAAAACCATCTTTGTCCAGCAAATTAAACTCATACACATACAACCGTAATACTTATCCAATTGCTTACAGTCATCTTAATTTAAATTTTACGTGGCAATACAAAAAACAATATATATCATTTACCTTCTATACTGACTACAACCAGTGCAAGACGACTAAGCAGACATTACTGCATACTTTGATTGTTTTTTTTAAAGAACATGCAGGCCCCAGGCCTCAAGGTAAATAAAAAAACTGATTTAAATACACATTTAAGAAGAATATTTCCAGCCTTTAAACAAATGTGTTTTTTCAATTTAATTTACTTTAAGAAAACTCTCACATTCACCACCTCTCCTTCATAAAACCTGCTTTATCTTTCGTCCAAACCATTCACATACTCTTTCTTCTTCATAATTCATTGTCCACTCATCCCAAAACATTTCACTTATCTTACCATGTCTTGTTCCCTTCTTTCCATCCCTTCACAAACCTTCAAAAACACTTTTTTTTAATACCATCTCCATCTCAGAAAAACCAGCCAGGATTTCTACTGACCCTTATCCATTCATGTTTAGCTCATCCAACAACCTGTAAATGTCTCTTTTTCCAAATGTCTCTCCATTCTAACTTTTTATGTCACTAACCAGTCTGTTAAAAGTTATAAATTACCACCACATATTAAAAGAAACAGGTACTTATAATTTAAAATATTTCACCAAATTTCACTTTTTCTGACAGTTTTGATTCAGATGTTATTCAGATTAATGAGTCGAAGGTCAGGCGTCTTCAACAGGCCTGCAGAATAGTCTGGTAGGGCTCATTTAGGACCTTGTAGCGGATCTTGGTGTTGGTGATGGCCCCGTGTTTTTGCCGCAGGTGAAGACGCAGCTGACTCTTGTGGCGGAAGTGCAGGTCACACTTCTCACACTGAAAAGCAACAGGTCAACAGATTAAAACAGCAGCGGCATATCAGTGTACATGCTGTGTGTTTTCTTGTGAAACATTTGCCACTGTTCAAACATACAGCGTGTGTTTTCTGACTCACAGTGTAAGGCTTCTCTCCGGTGTGAATGCGCAGATGGCTCTTCAGGGTCTGCAGGTGGCGGAAGCGGGTGCCACAGGTGTGGCAGGGGTAAGGTTTCTCCCCCGTATGGATCAGAACGTGGGCCCGCAGATGGGCAACCTAACACCAGGGCAGAGCAAAACAAACAGGTTGAGAAGATATGTAATAAAAAATGTAATCAGCCTTAACACTCAGACATCACAGATTGACTCCGTGTGTTCAAATAAAACTCAGGTTTGATACATCTCCCTCTCATGAAAATGGACACAATACTTTTTTTTTTCTCTACGTAATCGAGTTTGAAGCTTTAAAGTTTCTGAATGAATTCCGGAGCAGGTACTTCAAACGACCGACTGGGTTTGAAACTAACTCATTTATTACACCTGACAGGTAACTACAGGACTTATCATGAGAAAAAGAGGAAACTCTGTTCTCTGACACCTGATTTATGCACTTCCTCTTCCCCTAAAGCACTCATGCACACACACACACACACACACACACACACACACACACACACACACACACACACACACACACACACACACACACAGTTAACCCACACACAGGAGTTAACCCTCACCTGAACAAACCGTGCGGCACAGGTGTCACAGCGGTAAGGCTTCTCTCCCGAGTGGATGCGAGAGTGAGTCTTCAGGTTGGCCGGTCGGTTGAACTGGGCGCCGCACACATTGCAGCGGTACGGCTTGTCACCTGCCGGGTCAAAGGTCGGCGTCAGGCATCGTTTTTTAAATAAATAAAAAAAGAGAATGGGAAAGTTTCTTTTTTTTTAAAGCCTCACCTGAGCAGACAGTCTTGGTTCCTTGAAGGTTGCCAGAGTAACAGTAAGGCGCATAGCAGTTCTCGCGCTTGATTGCATGTTGGGCAGCTTCTGGATCAGTGGGGTGCAGGTTTGGGTAACTGGTGCAGGGTGAGACTGAGGAGGCAGACAAAATATATACATCAAAATGTTTGAAAAAGAAAATATTAAAGGAATAATGTGTTTAAAGGTACATGTCTGCATTATGAAAGAGGTTTGGCTTTTACCTGTTTCCTGCTTGTGAGTGTGAGGCACTGATGGGTGATCCACAGAGGGGGTGGCCCGAGGGGAGGGGCTCGGCCAGAACCCTCGTAGCAGGAGGCCTGCCCCTGTCTGATGAAGAAAGAAAGAAGATTTATTGCATAAATGTTTCATTATTTTTCCTCTCTAATCTCTTCATTTTTACTTTTATAAAACTTTTGCACACCAGTAGGTTTACAGGTGTGTAGGAGGATACCTATTTGACAATATGGAACATAAATCTAAGTAACCTGAAGCTCTATGTACCGAGAAGTTGTCATTAACAGTGTGAGGGAGTTTTTTGTTATATAATTCTTCCGGTTTACCTATCAATCTGACCGGGCACTTCTCCAGACCACGCCTCTGTCGCTTTGGGTGTCAAGCCCATCCTGTCGGCTTCGGCCGATGTGTGACTTTGTGCCTCCTCCATCTCCTCTTCCTTCACCACGGCTGCTGCACAGAGAGGGTTGAGGACGATGTATTTGTATTTCTTCCAATTGCATGCCTTTGGGTCCGGCGAGGCTTTGATATCACTCTGGAGAAATAAAACAAAATCCAGTCAATTACTACAATTTGAATATAAACACAACTTCCATGTGGTTACATATGACCACCACATAGAGACAATTCCTCTGTGTGTTGATATCCAAATGAATAACTTTTTTTAAAACGTCAATCTTCTCTAAACTCACCACAAGGTTTTTGTTGCAGGTGTTGGATTCTGCTGGAGAGTTTGGTTGGCAGCTGGAGCGGGCGGGGCTGTCTGGAGATGGAGTCGGGGTGCCAATGAGGGGCGACTCGGGCTCTTTCAGCTCTTTTGACCCCGGCTGGCTGGTCGGGAAAGCCCCTGGCTTGAGAGAGCCCCCGACATCCGCAGGGACCCTGCAGGAGAAACAACAAGGAAGTGCTGTAAGGAGCTAAACCTGTCAACAGACAAAGGCACACAAAAACCACAGCAGCAGCACTTTTGTTACAATCTGTAGACAGAAACCCAATAAAAACCCAGATCACACCCACAGAGAACTTTCTGCCACTTTCAGCTCATTTAATCATTTTTAAATCACAAACATAATCTGCCTACCTTGTTGCCACTGCTGCTGGGAGTAATCTCTGGGGTCCTGGATTGGGCAGGTCCCCTCCTCTGGGTGCTACAGAGGCTACAGACACCCTGGAGTCCAGCTCCAGTTGTGGGTGTCTTGCACTAATTTTCTCCCTGCTGAAAAACCAAACAACTTGTCAGCCACTCACTCAAGTGAAAAACATCTAAGATTGCTCATTAAAATCATATTGTATTTTTTAAATTCAAAGTATTTTAAATGCATGATTCATGATTTCATCCATCCTGTCCTGATAACAGATGTTCCTCCCAGTCCCTCACCAGTGCAGCTGCATGAAATCCCTGCAGGTATCTGCCACGTGGTCCATCTGCAGGTAGGCCGCCACGGTGAGCACCCCGGGGACGGTGCTGGGTGTCAGCGGGAGGCGAGAGGTGTACATGAAGTCCAGCAGCAGGGAGACGCTGGATGGGTCCAAGGTGTTGGGGAGGGACACCGTCATGAGCTGCTCCCCACTGCCACCACGCCCCTGAAGCAACACACGGCGGGAGTACAGCGAGTAGAAGAACCCACTGAGAGGACAAAGGGAAACACAGAAATATTTAATGTAAGATATGCATTTATTCTGAGTTTTTAATTTAGATCAAGTGCTGTGTTTTAATTAAGGGGGACATGGTGAAAGGGATAGGAAGAAGAAAACAATATGTCCCAAGTGGTAAGCAGGAAAAGGTAAAGGGAAGACAAAGTTTGAAGGACAACAGTTATGAGTCATCTTTCTATATATATGTATCTATAAAAGGAAACCAAAGTATAATATATAACACACAAACTGCACCAATCAGAGAAAACCTCAAGACTCGTGCAGAGGGACTATTTTGTGTACATGCATCGTCCTTTGCACCAACCTGCAGGCCACAAGCACAGCACAGTGCGCCCGCAGATGTACATTGCCGACGACCAGGGTGGTGTCGGTCAGGATGTTGCGGTGCCGGAGTTCGTTCAGGTTCAGCAGCACGTCGTTGGAGTGGCGGGTGAACTCTTTCACGTATCCCTCAGCCGGGGCAGAACACCTCATCTCCTGCACTCCGTCCACCCTGAATCCTTCCATCATGCTCATCTGTATCTGTAGAGAAGGTGTTATAGATGAATCAACCAACCAATGCACATCATTTGAATTCAACATGTATGAATAGGAGTACTTTCTTTACTTTTTTTTAAAATTAGAGTGTACAATAATGACCTACCTTTGCGTAACTGATAAAATAAATAGACTGGAGTGTCCCAGACACATCTGTTAGGTGAGACCAGCTCCCTACTCGTACCTGCATGAGGAAAAAAATAATGATTTTTTAATATGAATACTTAAGCTTAACTTGTCACATTATTGCAGACATCAAGGGCGTTGCAAAATGCAGCAAAGTAGATATTACAAAGAAGTCATAAAGACATAAAAATGTTGTAAAAAATGTCAAATTAAACCAATCAAAGTCCCACATTGAAGTTCAGCTACTGAAAACAGTTTAAACCAAAAGGTATCCACATCCTCATCTGACAGACTTAAATGTTAACTTTAAAGGATTAATCAAGAAAGGACAAAATCACTAACAAAACAAGCAAGCAGTTAAAGGAAGCCAATTTATAAATAGAAATATAATAAGAAAATATTTTCTAACTCACCCCGACCAGCAGGGACGAGAACTAACGTGCACCTCGCTGACGTCAAACCCCCGGCTCGGCGTTGAGTCTACAATCAAAGATGTGGAGCAGGGACTCACCCTCAGTCTCCACTGGCTCTGAACAGCTCTGTGAGGGGAGGATGAAGGGGAGGGAACTCTTTATAATGTCGCGCAGGAAGCCCCCCTTACAACCAGGGCCGCTTGTTTCCTCTTTCCTCAATGGCCCACGCGTCCACTGGAAGCAAAACGCAGGAAAAAGCCCAGGCCCAGGCCCCCGGCTCCAGGTATTTTTAGTGGCCTATTAGTTTTTCTAAACCCCCATAGCTCTGAGCGAGGTAATGGCAGGAAAGCGGAGTGTGTTTTTGTGCCACGTTGAACAAATAAATATGAGCACCCTTGGGGAGAGGCGGTACGTGCCTGGCTATCCAGGGGCAAGCCATCAGTCTTTTCCCCCACCAACGCTTTCCTCCCCATCACCCCTCTCCAGGACAGAGGAAGCTGTCTGAGCGGAAGCTGGAAGACCAACTTATTGTTGGATAAACAAGCTGTGCCCTCATCGTTGAGATTCTATCCTATCAAAGGACTTTTTTTTATTTTTTATAATTCATACAAGTTTCACTCATATTTTGTTACAAGAGTCCTCAAGAATTTCCTAATGTGTCAGGATAGTTTTTTAAACAGAGGAAGCAAAGATAATGTGTGTCATTGCTGAGTTGACCAGCTCAGATAAATGTGAATTAGTAAGTGCTCCACAACAGTGTCCGGAAGCTTCTGGCCTGCTGCCTGAAAGCAGAGGCGTCGTGTTATGAGGACCGAAAGGAAGGAAGCTGGACACAAATTGAATCGTTCTAGATGGGAGACACCTTCTCCTGGTGGTGAAAAACAACCTTTACCCCGCCCCGACTAAGAGAAATGCAGCCGACAGATGTGCAGGAACTGCCACACACACACACACACACACACACACACACACACACACACACACACACACACACACACACACACACACACACACACACACACACACACACATACATACACACATTCTGAATGCATCCTGCAAAACTGCACAGAGACATGGATGAAAACGCCTGCGCAGGACATCCGTCAATAATAAAGCGGAGGAGATGGAGGGGGGAGATGGAGGGGGTGTAATGTAGTCAAAGGGGACAAGGGCTCGGACCAAAAAACAAGTGGAAAGTCACCTCATCCTAAGTGCAACCTCGTGTTCACGTGGGAAAAAGATGCAAGACAGTCAATTGAGGCGCCGCAAAAGTGAACTATGAACTGTATTTCCTTCACATCAAAGTATTCTACAGAAGGAGACACTGAAGGAGGAGGAGAGGTTGACTGAGCTAAAGATAAGTGCAGTCTGCACATAAAGGGAGGATTGCAGACCTTTAATTAATAAAGAGATAATACATTTTATTCTCACAGATTTTGTAATTAGTTTTGAGCTGCAACTTGTGCCGTTCCTTTCTTCAATGTGTAACAGTGTATACAGGGCGTAGTTAATGGGAAAAAGAAGTTTATGCTATTTCAGAGCAAGGAGACACTTAAAGGAGGTGTAAAATAATGTACTGCTACTAGTCTGGGCATTGGGTGAGACTTGTGAAAATATCTTTTCTAGATAAGTTTCATGAAAAGCAAATGTGTCATACGTGAAATAATCAGACAGCATGACCATGTTTGGATACAAATCCACTGAAAAATCTGAATCATAAGTAAAGTTTGCACGGGGGTGTATAGAGCTCGTGCGCGTGTCCTTGTGCTTTTATTTGTTTGGATGGAGGTGGGATCAGTTGTGTGCTTGGCAAAACAAAAAAACAAAACAAAAGGAAAACAACGATTAAGAAAACAGAGAGGGAGATGTAGGTCTCTGCTACTTCCAGGCATTGTGAGAGGAACGGATGAGGGGGGGCGGTTGAGGAAAAGTGAGAACATTACTAAACGGGTTCACCAATAGGCGGAAGCCATTGAGTCCATCCCGTTGGCAAGGTTTGGTAACGCTCATAGTGACTTCCTCTATGCTGCCCCGTCTGTCAGTGCCCATGAGCAACCCCGTTCTTTAATCAAATGCAGAGCCGGTTCTGTTCAGCATCAAATTGGAGAACTTTCTGCAATTCTTAAAATGAAAAACTACGACACTTCTGAGAGATTTCAAGAGGAAATAAAATGTTTCAACATCTATTTAACGGCTGTCACTCCATGTCAAACAGAACAAAGGTGGGGATTCCCCCTCTTTTGTGGTTTCCTGGTTGCCTGGACAGAACCATATTGTTTTTCTGATAACGTATGGGCCGAAGCCACGCTTTGACTTCAAATCCCCCAGTCGGTGCCAAAGATGTTGATGGCTCCTGCAACAATAACAGATCTGCTTTAAACTGCCTCTTCCTGTGATTGCAGAGCAGTGTGGACATATAAGGGCAAACAAGACACAGACTGCTGGGAGGAGGAGCAGCAGGAGGAAGCGGGGATATCCCAGGGAGCAGCCTCGGGTGTTTGGAAAACGTATTGGCAGAGAGATAGACATGGACATAGAAAATAAATAATGAAGTTATGAAACCCTTCCTTTGAAGAAGTGCCTTAGGGAAAGCAGTGGGCCTCCAACATGGTGCTGGGTGGAGTGGGAGGAAGAAGAAGAAGAAGAAGAAGAAGAAGAAGAAGAAGAAGAAGAAGAAGAAGAAGAAGAAGAAGGAAGTGGGGGGACTATTTACACTACAAACATGAATACAAAGAGGAGAGAGGGACAGTTGACCTAAATCTCACGAACCACAAAATCATAAAGATCCTTTGACCTCCATATTCTCTCAGGGTGGTAAACAACCGGGTATTGAGAAAATATTCACATGAATACCAAACTGGGTGCTTATACCTCAAAACCCAGGATAAAATAACCTTAACTATTTACACTACAAACATGAATAAAACTTTAAAAGCAGTTAGCTAATGCTTCATAAAGTGGCAGTGTATTACCAACATATACAATTGATACTGTCAAGAATATGCAATGCCTTGGTTTCCAGTAAATACAAACATGTATTCATTATAACACTAAAGCACCTTTATCTCTATCCAATGTTTTTGTTGTATCTTTTTATTCAGTCATTAATTTAAGTGCAATATATTTTTATATATTTGTATATATATATATATATATGTTGCTATTTGTATACAAGAGCTATGTGATGTTCGAGATGGTCTGACATCAAAACCATGATCAGTCTCCTAGCCAGCATGTGATTATGTTTGTTTCTTCCAACTATACAATATATGTGCGAATAAATTATTAGGCTCATATTTATAATATATATATATATATATATATATATATATATATATATATATATATATATATTTATTATTATTTACACTATGTATCTTGGGCAAAAAGATTTCCTTTGGGATAATTAACATTCTATTAAACCTTATCTCTAAATAATTATTCACCACAACACTATTGTAGTCTTTTTTTTTTGTCTGAGCTCTTTTACACCCTGATCATGAAGAAATGATATTTGACTCCAGCTGCCAACCAAACTCTCCAGCAGAATCCAACACCTGCAACAAAAACCTTGTGGTGAGTTTAGAGAAGATTGACGTTTTGACAGACCCCCCCCCCCCCAAAAAAAAGTTATTCATTTGGATATCAACACACAGAGGAATTGTCTCTATGTGGTGGTCATATGTAACCACATGGAAGTTGTGTTTATATTCAAATTGTAGTAATTGACTGGATTTTGTTTTATTTCTCCAGAGTGATATCAATGTAGTTACTTTTTTTTTTTTAATTTTACCTTAAAGTCTGAGGATGCTATTTATAAACATAAAAATACTTTTTTTTTTTAAAAATCAGTGATTCTTTCTTAGAATTTGCCTTATGGGACATTTTACAATAAAAGGTTTAACAGGCTCATATTTATAATATAAAGTCTGAGGATGCTATTTTTAAACATAAAAATACTTTTTTTAAAATGAAAAAAAAAAAAATCAGTGATTCTTTCTTAGAATTTGCCTTATTTTTAGGTTTGCTCATATATATAATTATTGTTTGTATTTTACAGATTATTTTATGTTAAAAAAAAAAAGATAAGAAATCCTTTATTCATTCACAATAAAATTTATAGAGTTAAAGTCTTATGTAAAGACATATGTAAAAATTATTAAAAAATAGAAAAATAAATGTAAAATTTTACAAAAAAATATCAAGTATTATAAATAAGCAATAAAAACATTAGAAAAATTTTACAATAATTGAAGTTAAAGTCTGAGGATGCTATTTATATAAACATAAAAATACTTTTTTTTTTAAAAATCAGTGATTCTTTCTTAGAATTTGCCTGCCATTTATGGTTATGGGACATTTTACAATAAAAGGTTTAACAGGCTCATATTTATAATATGGTCGATTTTTGTTGTTTGTATTTTATTTTATGTTATTAATTCATAAGATAAGACTTTATAGTCCCACAGGGAAATTTCATGTAGAGTTAAAGTGCACACAAGAGACATAGTAAAGAAAGACAAAAAAATGTAAAAATTAAAATTTCATGTTAACAAATGTTAATTCATGTGTTATTAATTATGTTATTAATTCATGTGACATATTTATAATATTTTTTTTTTTTAAATTTTACCTTAAAGTCTGAGGATGCTATTTATAAAAACATAAAAATAAAATTTTTTTTTTTAAAAATCAGTGATTCTTTCTTAGAATTTGCCTTATGGGACATTTTACAATAAAAGGTTTAACAGGCTCATATTTATAATATGGTCGATTTTTGTTGTTTGTACTTTTATTTTATGTTATTAATTCATGTGACAGACCCCCCCCCCACCCCCACACCACACACACACACACACATATTTACACACACACACACACACACACACACACACACACACACACAGTGACGTCACACACAGGGAATGCAGTGAGGAGCGTCGCTGCTGCTGAAGGCCTCAGGATCCGTCACAAAGTAGGTTAACGACGCTGAATCTGAACAGAAAGTCGTCTCGGTGGTGACTTTATTTGGCGGTGACAGACGCATGAAGGGCTGCAGGTTGCGTTTGTCAGGCTGGTTTTCTTTCTTTGTCGGTTATTTCATTGTTTGCTCATCGGCTTGTGGAAGTTCGCCTGCAGGGAGCAAGGCACGAATGCAAAACAGGACAGCAAACAAGTAAACAACCCTGCTATTAAAGTTAATGATGTTAATTACCCCTCATTATGGAGTGGTTATATTACTAAAGTGGTATGTTTTACACACATGTGACGCACAAAAGACAGATTTGGACAAATCGTGCAGTCAGTGTCTCTCAGGTTTTCCTCTGTGCAGAAAGAATAGGTGGAAAAACAAGAAAACACACCCAATGCGACGTGTCTGTGTTGTTTTCACCACATTGCATGTTCTTGTTTTGTAGATGAGACTGAAGGGGAGAGGAGAGACACTGTGAAGGAGCTGTTAAAGGTAGGATGTCTTAATTAAGGTGGTTAATGTTGATCAGATATGTTTGTATTGGTATATTTTTATTTAATATTCTTTTATATATATATATATATGTGTATATACTTAGAAGTGAATCTTGTTGTCTTCCCTTTTTGTTCAATTTAACCAGCACACATCTCTATTAAGCTGCATTGTGTGAAATATGTTAAGCAAACCAGAGCCTTCAAAATAAAAGAGTACAATTTGTTACAGAATAACAATATGTATAACTTTAATATAATATGCACATGGGGAAAAGCGTGGATTCAATGTGCAATTTTGCATTTTCTAATATCTATTGCATTATTATTTTTTTGTGTGTGTTTTTGAAACTTTCAAGGTATGGTGTTTTATTTTGAATTTCATTAAAAAAACACCGGATGTTGTCTTTGTTTACTCTCACATGCTTGACTCTTGTGACTGTCATTAACTTTGACATTTCATGGGCTTGCTACGACTTCTTTTGCATCCAGGAAGAGGTCCAGACATAGACAATAGGTGGACAAATGCACAAGCTTTATGTTTTTTATTTATTTATTATAATTTAATTAAAACTCAGTGATGAAACTGTTGACATTGTTTTCCTGGCCCAGCCATCCTCGGATTTGACTGTGTGCTCATCCGGATTCAGAGGCTTAGGTTAAATCAAGTGGGTTGTGGGAGTGTTTGGTCACTCTTTCCTCCACATGGTCAGTGTGATGCTGAGCCTGCATGGTTTAATTGTATCTACAGCAACTCCATGGATAGAAATAATCAAAGAATACAAGTCAAAAACAAACCAAAAGGCTTAAAAGCATTGTTTTTTTTTTTTTTTTTTTTTTTTTTTACTGTATGTCTACATCATCTGCTCATCCATCATTATAATCCTCTTACCAGCAAGGATTTGTGACAGCGACACCACCCTCATTCAATCAGTCTGAGTGGGCTGTTAGATTCTCCACACCGACAATACCCATTTGTTTGGGCTTGTCCTTGTGCTTGCAATCTATTTAAGCATTGCCAATCACACTGTGGCTTTCCAAAAAAAAAAAAAAAAAAAAAAAAAAAAGAGGATACAACAGTACATTCTTCTTTTATGCAATGAGAATTGATAATTCATCAGTTTCTCCATAAAATGCTAAATGTAATGCCAGCTGTCCACCAGAGGTTACCAGAGCACAAAGGGATATCTTGAATTGTCTTTCTTAGTCTAAACCCCAGTATTATTTAGTTTAGAAAGATATATTGGTTATTCAGTATAAAAAAATGACTAGACAGCACTAACTTATTAAGCTAACCTCTTTCTTGTTATGTCATTTTTTACACTGTATCATGTCTATCAATGTATTTCCTCAACGATCAGCGTCTTAATGAAGGTCCTTCGGTGCAAGTCAGCACTTTGTCGGCTCAGCTGTGTGCTGCAGCGTTGTTAATTATCCCACAGATAATACATAATATATTGTTATGAGCCAGGTGTTCACGTGTATACAGACAAATATCATTACACAACATTTCCTGTCCTGTTTTTGTCTCCGCTTCATTTGGAAATCAATGATAGCAGTGTGTAAACACCCAAAGACAATAACCATTGTGGCGGATAACAGACGAAGGGTAACCACGGATTTGCACCTGTTTGTGTTTGTGTGTCTGTGTACCAGTTTGTGTGCTGGAGAGCTTCTGCACGAGTGTGTGTGTTTCAATAAGCGTAAAAAAAACCACACACGTTTTAGAGCAATGTGCGAGCCTGCTGGAAATCCCCGAGCCGATCAGATTGGCTTCTCTTTTCCTGCTCCTCAGCTCAAAGACTATTGTTGTATCCGTGTGTCCCCGTTGCCAGAGGAAGTTGTGAAGCATCCCTTAGTTTCCATTGGTTACCAGTGACATAAACACACACAGCAGCCACAGCTGTGCTCAAGCAAATTATGGATGGAAGATGAAAATCATGCATACTCATATTAGGGAAAGTCAATATTGAGGAATAAATGTCACATTACAATACAAACTATAAATGTAACAACATGAGGGCAATATTTTCCTTTTCTCTTTTCCACCTCAGAACCCTGCCATGTCCGGTCCCACCTGGCTCCCACCGAGGACTCTGGATAGCCCCGAGCGAGCCGCCCCCAGATGTCTCACTCTGCTGGGTCAGCAATCTACCGAGCCCCCAATAAGAAGGGGACGTCCGACTTCTGGCCTAAATATGGCCACTACGACCAGAACGGAGGAGGAGGAGGTGGAGGAGGAGGAGGAGGAGGTGGTGGTGGTGGTGGTGGTGGTGGGATGGCCAACAGGTACATGGCAACTGGACCCACAGGTGAGAATACCACTATTCACATACTGGTGTCACTAATCACTAATCGGATTCAAATAAATACATTGATAGCATCTATTTATTTACTTAAAAATGTGTTCAGCTTTTGGTAGGATTTACTCCACCTTATCCAAACTGGACAAACATTTACAAGGTTCCTTACAGTTACAGCAGTGTATTTTCATTAGTCTAAATGTGTATTCTCATATTCTCTTATGTCCAAGCCCTCAATACATTCAATCTATCGATCATATTAATGAAATACCAGCCCTCTGAAATTGTCTTTTTTCTTTTTAAAGTATTTATTTATTTGCGGTGGGATTTGTTTATTGATAACTGTCCTCTAACCTAAAGGTGGGCCCGTTCATCATTCGTCTGGCGATCACTATTACCCCCCTCCCCATGGTCCCAAAGAAGACCGCAACTGGAGCCCTCACATGGACAGTTACGAGCTGATGGTGGGTTCATTTTTTACGTAGCATTTTTGTCGATTTAAAAAAATATATATTTTAAGTCGAGCAATGTTTTGCAAACTGTCCTTAACTACCGACATGTTCGTTATGTTGTTAGCACCGTGGTGGTCCTGAAAAGCCAGCCAACTATCACTCCAAAATCGACGCTGATATCGACTCCCTCACCAGTATGCTCGCAGATCTGGACAGCAACCCGCAGGACGCCAGCACACAAGTAGGACAAAACACTTCATTAATTGAGACTAAATGGAAAACAGTATTTGAGAATTCACACATTAGCGTCATATTTTCATAATCACCCTACCCTCAGTACTTAATTGTGTTCATTTCCTGACTCCCCACAGCTGTACGACAATGTGCCTTACAACAAGTACCTCTCAGGGGATCACTACAAGCCTGCTCACCAGAGTGCAGGACCTCCTCAGGGTCGGCCATCCATGGGCTACCCCCCTCACCCCCAGAGCCAATACCACCAGGCCCCCCGCTACGCCGGCGAGCACCAGTCCCCTCAGTACTCCACCTCCCACCAGCAGGACTACTACTCCCCCTCTTCGACCCCTAAGCCGTACCCTCAGCCCGTCCCGGCCTCCTACACCACTGCCTCCACCCCCACGGGGCCGAGGTTCAGCGTCCAGGTCAAGACGGCTCAGCCAGTCACCTACTCTCAGACGGGGAGGCAGGCCGAACAGGCCTACACGCCACCCCCTCCTCGCCAGCACGTGTCGCGGCCCCCACCACAGACAAGTCCGCAGGGCTGGTACCCTCCACATCCCGGATCACAAGCTCAGGAGATGCACTCTGAGGTGGTGTACAAGGGGAGCAGCTCAGGACCCGGAGGACGAGTGAACCAGGTCCCCCAGTCCAAGAGAGGGATGGAGAATCATCAAACAGGGTCGGGGGCTGCACTGAGTCCTGCTTATCAGTCCAGCAAGGTAGAGACACATATACATCTCTAGTCTGTTTTAAGTGTTTATGTGAGCTTGAATTGAAAAGCCTCCCAAGAATTCAAAACATACACAAAATATCCATCAGGCTGGGTATCATTTGACCATTTTTGAATACTAGGGCCAGTATGATAAATGTGTTTTTCAATGAAATAGTCCTTTTTCAATACCTTTCTTTGAAAAGAAGTCAACTGGCTTTTCTACAAAACAGTTTTAATCCAACAGAAGCAGTCAAACATTTCAAATATGATAAAAGTGAACACAAGCACCCGTACTGGAACATAACATTTAAATGAATTAATATCTGAAAATGATGAGTCCGACCAAATGTTGATTGTACAAACCCATCTATAAATATCATAAATATGGTAGATATCAAATTGACCATGCCATTGAATGAGTTTGTTATTTAAGGGATGATTTCTGATCTTTGTTTGTGTCCTCTTTTCTTCCAGCAGGGTATGGCAACACCCCGGCCTGAGGAAGAACTGGATCGACTTACCAAGAAGTTGGTATATGATATGAACCACCCCCCTGTGGAGGACTATTTTGGTACATCCACTACTCGTTACATTAATGACTTGTGACTAACTGAAACCTACATTGTGACATTTAAAATAAATGCACTTTATATGGACTTTCAGGCCGCTGTGCGCGGTGCGGTGACAACGTGGTCGGTGACGGCAGCGGCTGCATCGCCATGGAGCAGGTGTTCCACGTCGAGTGCTTCACATGCATCACCTGCCACGCCCGTCTCCGGGGGCAACCCTTCTACGCCCTCGACAAGAAGAGTTACTGTGAGAGCTGTTACATTGTAAGCAAAGCACTAATTCCATCTCTCAATACTATAAATACATTTATATTTATGTCCTGGTTTATCGTACTTTCTCTTCCCTGTTCTGATCCAAACACCTGTTTCTACTTTTCTTGTCAGAGTACGTTAGAGCGCTGTTCAAAGTGCTCCAAGCCCATCCTGGACCGTATCCTGCGGGCCATGGGGAAGGCCTACCACCCTCGCTGTTTCACGTGTGTGGTTTGTAACTGCTGCTTGGACGGGGTGCCCTTCACCGTAGATGCCACCTCTCAGATACACTGCATCGATGACTTTCATAGGTATAAACGCCATGATGTTATTCCTCATTTTACCCTCTCTGAGCTGAGATATAAAGAGAAGTGACATATCCACTAACTGTAAATGCTGATGCTTGTTCTCCCTGACAGGAAGTACGCTCCTCGTTGTTCGGTTTGCGGTGAGCCCATCATGCCTGAACAGGGCCAGGAGGAGACCGTGAGGATTGTAGCTCTGGACCGCAGCTTCCATGTTAACTGTTACATCTGTGAGGTGGGTCGACCGGACAAGATTATATAACACAACGTAACATAAACATCAGGAGTTGTTGATTTATAACTTCTTATTTGATAGCTTTGAGAGTTTAAAGTTCGTCTAAGTTGAAGAATGAAAGACATTAAATGTGAAACACCAATGTGCTACAGTTTTAACAAAGTCGTTGGACGTTACAGGAGTCACATTTATTCATAAAATGCTAAATAAAATCTTCATTACTGCAGTTCACTATTGAGCTTTGAACAGCTTAATTAGAGTATCTGTAGCTCTTTTAAATTATTCAGCTACTTTAAGTTAGTAAGCCTCTGATTTGAATGCAACCTTCATACAGAAATCTTAAATTTGCCAGAAGAATTAAGGATTAAAAACCATATTCTCTACAATAAAGTGGTGGTTTAGAGTTCCCCTTTGCTGGATTCATGACAGTTTTATATATTTATTAACGGGATGAGTCCACATGAGGGTGTTTATTTAATGTGTCCGTCTCCATCAGGAATGTGGTCTCCTGCTGTCCTCTGAAGGGGAGGGTCGAGGCTGTTACCCGCTGGACGGCCACATCTTGTGTAAGAGCTGCAGCGCGTGCCGCATCCAGGACCTCTCGGCCAAAATCTCCACTGACTGCTAACAATCCGCTCAGCATTCTCGTGAATCCACATAATACGCATTATTGATGGTTGCAGACAGGACATGCCCCTGTGAGGTGCTTTTTTTTTTCTCTCTCCGTTGCTCTATGACATAAACTTTGCTACAGTTCCCTCTGTTGGTATCCGGCTGTAATTTTGTTTGCAGAGGAACATTTTCCTGAAATGGAGCAAACACCTTTCATTCTGATGTCCTACTATGTTTTCTTTCTTTTATCATTTTGGTACACAGCTGCCCCATTTTTCAGCTTTAGTTCAACATTAGTATGACAGTGGCCTGACCTGCAGGCAGCTTGGGCTCCACTTACCATTTCCTCGGTACTGCTAAACTATTAGCTTGCACATTATTAAAATAAAACTGGCAAAGACGATGAAAGTATGGAAGGATATCACAGATTAAGACCTTTTTTAAAAAAAAAGAGGGTTTGTTTTGCAGCTTAAATAATAATTAGGCTTGCCTAAACTATCTTAACGATGAGACCTGTACATTTGTAAAACACTAAACGTCAAAGATTCAGAACTGCCTCAAAACAAACATATTAAAAAGCACATAATGCAACAACTGTGACTGTACATAACTGGCCGGTTTGGTTTGACAATGAAACTGCCTTTAGTGCAGTGAATCTTTGCAGAGAAGTAGCCTCATAGCAGGAGAAATGTAGACGAAAAGGAATGTGTAGTTAACCTTACAAACAAGCCGCTTTTTTTTTTTTTCTCCCTTTTAGCTTTTATTAAATGCTAGTACAATATTTGCTAGAACAAATCTCTCATTCATCATTACAACATCATGTTTAGTTGTTTAATCAGAGCTCATAACAGGATTGTTGCCATTTTTTTTCATCCAGAATAACATTTTTGAATGTCTACGAAACACAGTCTTTTGTTTAACACTTTGTTGTTGGTTGATACTTGACTGTTACATTGAAGACGATGGTGCAATGAAGTCAAATGCTTTCTTCTGTCTTAGGAAAACGGGGTGTTGGGTCACTTTTGTGGCTTGAAAGCATCCTATTGTTTTTGAAGTTTGAGCCTCATGTGAAACGTTTGTACACGTGTCATTTGGAGGAATTATGAAACTAAAGTTATACTCAATTGAAACTATTTTGGGTAAATGGATTTACTTAAATACTTTTACATACCGGTTATTCTTTATATTTGACAAAATGTGATGTAATTTTTACCCAAAAAACACTGATGGTGATTTTGAAATACAGCTCTTCACTTGTGGATTTGATGTTTTTGTTCATTCTTGCACTCATGTGGGCGAGTTGCTATTCTCTGAGACTTTGGAGCTTCAGTATTTGTTATGATTTGTGTTTAACCTGTTGTCTTTCCGTCCTGATTATGTATTTGTTCAACTTAAAGGGCTAGAACTTTGAAAGCCTTTTCTCAAGGATGTCATTCAGTTTCATAATCATTTTTGTCTGTGATCTCTGCTTTTTCATTTGTTGATCATGCTAAAACGCTTCCGCTTCATTTTTCGTCTCTTGTTAATTTATTTACTGCATTAATCTGCTTTTTGTCATCAAGGCTATCATTTTATTCATGCTCAGAAGTGTCATTTTTTTTAAAATCCCAACCCATGCCAACTCTTGTGTTATTCTCCTCAAATCACATCATTTTGATTTAGTTACACTCAATCATTTATCATCCTTACTGTGTGTTCAGTTTGAAATGCTGTGACTTGGAGCTTGTAGATCAAAGCCTGAGGCAGTGCAGCAGACCTCTGTCCACCGGTGACTTCATACGGAGAAGAAAGGCCATTTTTTACAGACTAAACAGGTTGATGAAGTAGGAATGGCAGTTACATAAACGGGAGAGCACGTTGAACACACGGGTGGATTTTTCTCCTAATATACAGGTTGTAGTAACATAATTAATTATTAAAATGTCATCAAATGAATTGTTTTGTTTGTCACTTCTTATACAAATACATCTCAAAACTTAAAAGGGTACTTCACTTTTGATTTTTACACTTTAAGTTCTGTTTTTCTTATATTCATGTCTTCAGATTACCGAGAGGGTATGACAAAATATGCAATTAAGTTGCATTATGGGAAATGTAGGCTCCAGTGTTTTAGGAGGCTTAACTTGAGACTAAAAGTCAGGATATCTCAGACCTTCTTGCTTAAATTCTAATGATTCTTGTTTAAAATCTATCTTTAGTAAGTCTACACACTTTGCGGAAATGCAATACAATCACTAGAATACCTTTTAAGACACACAAAAAATCAAACATACTCTTTTAAATCAGAAAAAAAAGTATTGTAGACATTGTGTACATCCCTGCAACATCATTACAGTTAGTACAATTACCAAAACACCTGTATGTTTGGCATCTTGCAATAAATGATCCAGTTACAACAAAGTGAGCAAACATGGATGAATTAATCCTTAAAAAGTACATTTAAAAAACAAAAGTACTTTTTTTTGTTGTTTATTAACACGAGGTGAACGTTTTCCAGAAGAAGTTGCGACAGCCTGCCTTCCGCTCTCTTTGGGTGAGGGGGAGATGTCGCCGCATCACCCTCTCCCTGACTCCCTCCTGCTCCTCCAGCTCGGGGAGCATCTCGTCTCCTCTCGCTGCCATCAGCTCCGACACAAACTTCAGCAAGAGCAAGTAAGCAAGATCCTAAAGGAGGATAGAAAAGGAACTAAATATACATTTCATACGCCAGCTGTTAAATGCTCAACTCTTTCCTGATTTCATGGCTATAATTCTACTGTAATAATTGCTGCTGTTATTATAAGTAGTCTTATTATATGAATCATTTATGTCATATACATTGAATGTGTTGTATCTCTGTTATGCTGCTCATTCTGTACACATGACATCTATTGCATTCTGTCCATCCTGGGAGAAGGATCCCTCCTCTGTCGTTCTCCCAGAGGTTTCTTCCTTTTTTCTCCCTGTTAAAGGGGTTTTTAGGGGAGTTTTTCCTGTGCCGATGTGAGGGAAGGACAGAGGATGTGAGGGTGTAAGGACAGAGGAGGTGAGGGTGTAAGGACAGAGGATGTGAGGGTGTAAGGACAGAGGAGGTGAGGGTCTAAGGACAGAGGATGTGAGGGTCTAAGGACAGAGGAGGTGAGGGTCTAAGGACAGAGGATGTGATAAGGACAGAGGATGTGAGGGTGGAAGGACAGAGGATGTGAGGGTATAAGGACAGAGGATGTGAGGGTGTAAGGACAGAGGATGTGAGGGTGTAAGGACAGAGGATGTGAGGGTCTAAGGACAGAGGATGTGAGGGTGTAAGGACAGAGGAGGAGGACAGGGATGTAAGGACAGAGGATGTGAGGGTGTAAGGACAGAGGATGTGAGGGTGTAAGGACAGAGGATGTGAGGGTGTAAGGAGGGTCTAAGAGGATGTGAGGGTCTAAGGACAGAGGATGTGAGGGTGTAAGGACAGAGGATGTGAGGGTGTAAGGACAGAGGATGTGAGGGTGTGAGGGTCTAAGGACAGAGGATGTGAGGGTGTAAGGACAGAGGATGTGAGGGTCTAAGGACAGAGGAGGGTGAGGGGTAAGGACAGAGGATGTGAGGGTGTAAGGACAGAGGATGTGAGGGTCTAAGGACAGAGGATGTGAGGGTCTAAGGACAGAGGATGTATCATGGGTACAGATTGTAAAGCCCTCTGAGGCAAATTTGTAATTTGTGATTCTGGGCTATACAAAATAAACTGAATTGAAATTGAATTGAATTGATTCCAGCCATTTAAATATTTGCAATATTAAACCCACTCACCTTGTCGTTTGCGAGGTCTGCTCTCAGCGTCAGCATTTCTCTGCGTGGAGCACCGCTGACCACCAGCAGCGCAGAGGAAATCAAGGCCACAAGAAGAACCTGCACCTGAGAGCGAAGCATCTCCACCTGAAACAGCAAACAGATGAACTCTTATGTTCTCTTCTCAACGCCGCCAAGAGTCCAAAATATAGAACAGATCAGAAAGCGGGACGCTGGAAGAGCTGAATTATCGCTGTTTCGGAAGGATGTGCTGAGCTGATAAATAGGCCTCTTCATCTTCAAATCCTCCTCATCCTCAGGCCAACAAAAGGATGTGATTGGTGGAGAAGAATAGCAGTGAAGGAACGAGGAGGTGTGTGGTGAACAGAAGTGTGTCACCGGACAGGATAAGGTCATCATTAACCACGACGACAACAACAACGTCGACAAAACTGCTCCTGTAACACGTCCAACAAAACTTTAAAGATCTGACGTTAGTTACTTACTAACTTTACATTTGAAATATTAACATTCACAACTCAAACAAATGACTTTCTGTCAGTGTTGATTAGCTACAGCAGCTTGGTCGGTGCCCTGAACTCAACGTGAGGCCTTCATGCTGTGCAGATTTGTTAATGACACAATGTGACTCAAATGTTAATGAGGCTGCTGACCAGGCCGACACTCTGCCACCCTTTAATGCAGTCACTTTGAGTCAGTGGAGAGTAAACACAGAGAACATCTAAATGTCAGACTGCAAACAAAACACTTGATGTAAGTGTTTGGTCGAGAGGGGGAAACTAATTTGAAATTATACACATTTAAAAGAAGGCATCACTTATTTAATATCTTTCTCCTTTTTCCTTGAAGACATTCCGGCCAAGAGAATCAACCAATGATGAGGAGTAGAATTTTCACATCTCATTCTTTAAATACATACTGACCTTTCTCTCACCACGGGCCTGTCACTGATTACTCAGTGTTTAATTGTGACATAATGTGACTTTAAGTAACATTTTTCAGAGTAGTCAAGATGTCGTGACCGCAGGCGTCCAGCTGAGCTGCTCCCGAAGAAAAAGGAGAGGGGTCCAACAGTGTGATGATCTCACAAATCACACCTCCCAACGCCTCCACACCTGCGGCTACATGACATAAAATAGTGTCAATGTGCCAGCAGTTTGTCAGGGTTAATTAAACATCTTCACCTAGGGTTGACAAGAAGTATTTCCTCCTGTTGATTTGCATTTAACTCACATAATTCATTAATTTCTGGATTTTATTCTAGACCTACATTTCAACGGGCAGGAAATAACCTTGGCAGACTAATAACATTACAGTAACGTCTTTGCAATACACAGTTTCATACAAATACAAGTGAACGATTGAAAGCTTGAATCAGGTGACAAGACGAGATCTAAACTCTTCTTTGCCTTCTTCTGATCTCAGTTTGTCTTGTGATTTGTGCAGTGTTCACAGGATTTTTCACTAGCAAAATGACAATGGATGCATTGTATTCACACCCAACTGTTGCTGAGCAACAACTGAGTTAATGTTATCTGAATGTGAAGAAAGTTATTCTGTAAAAATCAATTAGGAAAAAAGAAAAGAGGTCCTCATGGATTGTTTTACAGCCAATTTGTTTGGGTGTTTGTGAAACTGAAAAACTGAGATGCTCTGATGAATGGACATTGATATTGCTGATCATAACTACTTTATATACTGTTGGGTTGTTACATTTACAGCAGTGCCTCATATTCTATTTAGCTTACGAAGTAGAAGAAATTTCACAATAAAATACTTCATCCAACTGAAAATCTTAAAATTCTGAAGATGCATGGTTCAAGCAGGGAATAAACAAACTGTTGTCTGAAAAGAAAAGTAGTAACTCAAGCTGTCAGGCAAATGTAGTGGAGCAAAATGGGAAATATTAGCCTGTGAGATGTAGTCAAGTAGAAGAATAAAACTGCTTAAAATTGGTAATACTGCAATAAAAGCCTAAACAGTTTGTAGCATACAGTATTATTATATTCCTTTATTGATCCCCATGGGGGAAATTCGAGTGTTGCAGCAGCTCAACTACACAGACACAGACAATAAATACACATACTATACAACTACACAGACAATAAATACACATACTATACAACTACACAGACAATAAATACACATACTATACAACTACACAGACAATAAATACACATACTATACAACTACACAGACAATAAATACACATACTATACAACTACACAGACAATAAATACACATACTATACAACTACACAGACAATAAATACACATACTATACAACTACACAGACAATAAATACACATACTATACAACTACACAGACAATAAATACACATACTATACAACTACACAGACAATAAATACACATACTATACAACTACACAGACAATAAATACACATACTATACAACTACACAGACAATAAATACACATACTATACAACTACACAGACAATAAATACACATACTATACAACTACACAGACAATAAATACACATACTATACAACTACACAGACAATAAATACACATACTATACAACTACACAGACAATAAAACATACTATACATAGTATACAACTACACAGACAATAAATACACATACTATACAACTACACAGACAATAAATACACATACTATACAACTACACAGACAATAAATACACATACTATACAACTACACAGACAATAAATACACATACTATACAACTACACAGACAATAAATACACATACTATACAACAAAATAAAGACAATAGAACAAAAATAAGATAAAAAAGAATAAAAATAAATAAAATGTACAGTATATCACTGGTCAGCATGTTGACAGACTGTGGTTTGTTGTACAGTCTGATGGCAGTGGGCACAAATGAGTGGGTACTTGAGATATATTCCACCACTGAGTCATTTCAAGGTAGAAAGGTTATAGTTTGTGGACAAATATGAGATAAGTATTCTATCATAATCTTAACACTAAACATTTGGGCTATCTGCCAACTGGAACTGGAAGTGGAAGTGTATTTACGTCAGTGACACAGTTTGTCCACTGGGTGTCGCTGTGAGACTGTGTTCTAACCAAAGCCTGACTTCACTCAACACTAAATGAAATGATCTGTGCGAGTATTCGTTCATCAACTTTTTAGGTGAATTATGAGCCGTGTTCACAAAGATGAACACTAAAGAAAACGGAAGTGTGTGTGCAAATTAGTTTCTATTTCACATGCGAGTCAGTCAAAATGGCGAACACTTTTCACAGCCTTCAAACTCAACTCAGTCTACATTTAGTCATAAAAAAACAAAACATGAAAGTACGTTTGCATATGTATTGTGGGTGAGTTCCAAAGTGAAATATGAAATGCATTGTTTATAATTGCAGCCTCCTGCACAGACTCATGTTGCTTGTTTCCAGTGTGCTGCTGCTGCTGGCCTCACCTTTCTGCATGACCTCTGCAGGGCCCACAGGTGAGAGCAGCTCAGCTAGTAGTTATGATCAGCAATATCAATGTCCATTCATCAGAGCATCTCAGTTTTTCAGCAAAGAGTTGTACCATAAAGATAAAATGCCTGTGTCATAATACATAAGGGTGAACTCTGGAGGGCCCTTCAGGAGACTCTAGGGGGCCTCTAGGCAATAAGTGGATATTACTTTAGCCATTGTTTTTCTTTCAATTTAATATATTACCTGCCCATGCACAGAGTTTTATATGTCAGGGGAAATACTTTCATAACCGTTAGAGAGCTCCTGTCTGAGAGGATATAGAGGACATAGAGGTCTGCAATACAGTGTGGAACAAGATGTAGAACAATACTGTTTGCTGCAGTACATGTATTCTATTGCCTCCATTTAAATTCCCTATGCCTGTATAGAGCAGATTGATGTGGCTGAAATAAGTACAATTTTTACCGCAGTAATATTACTTTTTTTTTATGATATCAATTATGGCTTTATAATACTGCAAATGATTAATAATTCAAAATGACACATAAAGTCATCAAATTTAAGTGCAAGGCAATTAATTGTGTCCCACTGCAATGCAACCACCAAACCAGTGTATTTACAGAGGTAATACAAAACATAATAGTAACTGTTTTAGAATCTTTTTTACGTGAATATGCATATCATTTTCATATGATCATGATACAACTCCACAGAAAGTGTTCAATGTTAAATTCTTGCCCAGCCCTACTGCACTTTTTTTTTTTTATGATAAATGGTCCAAGGTACGCTGAAACATCTGAATTACCTTATTTCATGTGTGCATCTTCAAATTCTTCAAACAACCCTTTTACGAAATACCTTTTTGGGGGGAATTAGTTTTAAATTTATGCGATTCTTAATATTTTCAGGAATGTTTCAGACCAAATGTCTCGAGCGTCACTTCTGGCTTTCTGTCAAGTCCAGCTTCCTC
This sequence comes from Anoplopoma fimbria, assembly GCF_027596085.1. Lineage (NCBI taxonomy): Eukaryota > Metazoa > Chordata > Actinopteri > Perciformes > Anoplopomatidae > Anoplopoma > Anoplopoma fimbria. Next base: position 19,708,561 of record NC_072455.1, on the reverse strand, counting down.
GGCCCGAAGATGCGTTTTCACTTTGAAGGTATGTTTCTTTGTCCTTCTTGACAAAATGTGTACCAGAGGAGTTCTTAGTAGATGGAAAAGGGTCTGTTCATGCATCCAATAATAACCTGTTGATGACCTTTTGCTCTTAACCACCAGACCAGCATGGATTCCACCTGTTATCTGATCAGGAGGCCACACTCTGCGGTTACACTGTCTCTATCAACGATGCTGGAGACCTGGTGTTTCGGGCCTCCTTCCTGGCCTGTCACGTCCACAGCAAGGTAGATTTGTCTCCATTTTTTTATGCTTTGATATGTCGCAGGATTGAATTCTTCACAGAACAAGTCTTCTGTGTCTCCACTCTCTGCAGAGATTCACTGACTATCACCTGCGTCTCTGGTTTGTGAGCCTGCAGACGGACGGGAAGGTGGCGGCGTTCCCCTTCCAGCTCCACTGTTCACTCCGGGGCCGATGGAGCACCAGAGAGATCGTCTGTGAGGAAAACTACATGGAGGTGAATGACAAACCTGCACAGTTATGTCATCACATCACAGGGAAATATTAATATACATTTTTCCCTTGGACAATCAACACTTGACATGACGAAGGCACTTGCAAATGACAAGGTGGTACAAAATGTAAATCATACTTTTTTTTTCTTTTTACAAAATGTACACTAGCAACGAGGAAGATCTTGGGTAGATAAAAATGAGAATAAATATGAAACAAAATTTAAATGAAACCCTCTAAACTATATAAAAAAAATATGGTTTAAAGTGACATCAAACACTATTACTAAGCTTGTTTACAAGATATTTATCTATAGAAGGAACCATAAAGCTCATCTCTGGATGGATGGATGCGAAAAACCACACTGAATGGAAATCCCATTGACTATTAAAAATAAACTGTGTATATTCTGTGTATATACTTTATATTATGAATGTGTTCATCTCTGAACATGAGCTAGGGCTGATGGAAGATTTAATCAATTTGTGAAGGTATATCAAGCCGTGTTTATTGTTCTCTAGGTTTCCATCCAGCAGCCATTCCTGCCCAATACATTGAAAAATGAGAAGGTTAGCAGATGGCAAAGATATAAAGACAAAGAGACAAAGAGATGTTTTTACTCTCCGGCTTCACAAACATGTTGACTAGACACCTCTTTGTCACTGAGCAGGGAGCTGATGAGACAGATGTGGCTGTGATGTTCCACAGAGATGACCAGCCGCCAGAGGAAGCAAAGGTCTTGTCCCAGAAAGAGGCTGCTGCTCTGGGCTACCACGTCTCACTACGTGGCTCTCACCTCACCCTCCGTTGTCCCTACTCCTCCCCTCTCTCATACTTTGCCAAGGTACTGAGAGACAATATTCTTCAACAGGGATTTTGCCTGCATATTCAATTTTAAACCCTAGCTTTAAGTGTCAGTGCTGTGTTTTTTATTTGTCTGGATGCTGTGTGTGGGTGTTTTTCCCAGGAAAGGGGAGTGGATTTAGAGATTGTCAGAGCGACCATCCTGTACCGACTCCAGAGCAGCTTCCTAGCTGTCGACACCACTATTTCCTGTGCTCTGAGTTAGTACGATTTATCTGTTTTGTATTATTTGACAACTTTAAAATACCAGAGTGAAATGTCACCTCTGATCTCCTCTCTCACCCCTAGATGAGGCTACAGCAGACGGGTCTGACCTGCTGTGGTCCGTCCCTTATGTCCTGTCAGCGTTGGTCCATGGTCAGTTCAGGGCCAGAGGCTTGAGCATCGGAGTGAACAGCCAAACTCTGAGTGAGTCTGAAATAAAAAAGAGGGGATACAAGATCAGCCTGCAGGAGGGGAAGGTGGAGGTCAGGATTCCTGCAGGAGTCCATGGTGGACACATTAAGGTATGCAAATAAAATCAAATCTGATCTGGTCTGGGTTCATCTGAGGGTTAATAAGATGATTTAAAGGATGAGTCAGAAAAATGAAATTTCTTGCACAAAGAATTGTGTATTTTCTATGAAAAGTCCCTAATTTTTGCTAATTTTTGACTTATAAAAATATAAATAATTTATACATCCTTAAAAATGTCTGGAAAACGTTCTGAGTGACTGATTGAACAGCAGAGAATCTGAGAGAAGCAAAAAACTTCTTTTTATACACGGAAACTAAAAACCCATCTATTCGGTCAGGCTTTTAAGTAGTTTTTTATAATCCTTGTTGTTGTACTATTTGTACTTATTCTATCGTCAAGTTTTATATGTATTTTACAATACGTTTTTCCTATCATTTCAAGCACTTTGAAATGCATTTGATTTGTTCGAAAGGTTCCGTATCAATAAAGTCTGATTATCTGATTGATTGCTGTAATTCTTCCAGAGTGGTGTTGTGAGGGGACAGCACAGCCAGTCCATGTCAGCAGATCTGTTCTTCATGAGTCAGTGGGAGGACGAGCGCTGGCCTCTCACGCAGCATCGCTCCTTCAGGCACCTAAAGACTCCTCTCATCCCACGAATCCCAGTCCTCACCAACAGTAAGGCTGTGTGAACTTACTTCTTTATGCATATTTTACTGAAAAAAACTATAAAAAAATACAGATTGTGCATCAGCGCTAGATGATAATTCAGTATCCTTTGGAAGATATGGCAAAAATATTGACTTTAAAATAGACACAGTAGGTGTATTGTGACACATGTCAGACATATGCACTTTTTAATATTGTGATATTATAAACTAATATTCAGTTTTAGATGTCCCCAAAACATTCGATTAATTACAAATAAGTCACACTTTTGTCACTTTACCTTGCAATTTTTGTCTCCATATGCTCCTCTTTTTTTAATTCTATATTCATTTTAGTTTTATAAACCTCTTACTAGTTGATTTTTTTACTTTCTCAATTTATCTGCACTTTTACAACAACCAAATTTCCCCACTGGGGATTAATGAAAATGTATCTTATCCTCAAACTGAAAATAAACAATAGAGCTTGTTTGGGATAAAGGGTAGAACTTTTTTTTCATTAAAAAAAACCCAACGTTAATCACAAAGAAATGTTGAATTGGTCTCTTTAGGTTTCATATGTGTTGAATCCACTGCAGTCACTGATCACTCTCTCCCTCCAGACACAGTGTCATCTGAGGGATTGTTCTCCGTCACTTTAGGCCTCTTTGCACCCGACGTTTCCCTTCAGAAGGTGACAGTGGATGGCGATGGCGACCTTTTAACCTGGACCCACAGTGACACAGACGACCTCAGCGTGTCCAGGTTCTCCCACCTCAACGGGAGCCGCTCCTACCAGCTCAGTTTCCTGTTGTCGCACCCAAAAATAATCCCATGGGTGAGATTAACCAACACTGACCTTTTGATTTTATGTGTAGAAGTTAAAAACTATCTGAAACCCCCTGCTGTCTGATCCCAGTACATAGGTGGGGGCTATGAGATGTACGTTCTCTCTTTTAGCTTTACTCTTAACATCTTACCCAGTGGAGAGGTGTTTTACCATCAAGCCACAATAGAGCAGAGTGTTGAATACGCAGGTGAGCGCTTGATTTGTCACCACTGATTCAGACCAGCTGGTGCAGTTTAAATCAATATACTGTTGACTCCCTATCCACCCTGGTGCAGCTCCAGGTTCCCCCAAGCTGCAGGGGAAGTGCACAGTGGGCAGCCTGCTGGTGCTGCTGCACCACGGGGCCCAGACTGAGCTGCAGTTGGAGCTCTTCCTCGGGGCTCGCAAACTGGACTGGGACCTGGTGGAGATGGGTGGGTTCCTGGTGGAGGCGGAGGAGGACTACTTGACCGTGGAGATCCCCCCCTACAGCCCTGGGATGAACTACGAGGTGATCAATCATAGTTTTTCATAATTAAGGATTTTATGGTTTACCTTATGCTCAGGTAGAGTAGCAGTTTTTCTGAGTCACAGAAAGATTGTTAGCAGATACTTGTGTTTTTAACTTAATTAAGGATTTCAAACAGGCACTCTTAGTTTCTTAAAAGCATCTTTTGTGCAAAGATAACATTTTAATACATTATGGATATTTTGATAAAACAAGCCCTTGTTTCTCACCTTATACAAATATCTTGTTTAAAGTGTAATGTACTTTTCAATAATCCTGCTGTCACTCCATCATGTTTGCTCCTTTACTTTTCCCGTGCAGGATCTGACATTGCGGGGTCTTGTCTCTGGAGTGGAAGTATCCGTTGTGGACGCAGAGTCTCTAAAAGTGTATGACACTCTTGTCCATAAATGCACCTTTCCCGTTATAGAACTGCTAGGTAAAAAAAAACACAAGCTCAAACTGAAGAACAAACATTTTTGTTTTAGTTTTTAAGAATCATGACTCGCAGTGTTTCTCTGACAGTATGTTTGCCAGAAGGGAGGATGGTGGCAGTAGTGGACACCACCCACACCATTCCGCCCACCAACCCCAACCGGACCACCCTACTGGACCCCAGCTGTGTTCCCATGGAGACAGACAGTGCCAGAGCCCTGTTCAGCTTCAGCCTGGACTCCTGTGGGACGACTGTAAATGTGAGATGCTTTAATTAATGGAGATCCACACAATAAATATGTTTCCCTGGCGTGTTTTCTGATTTCATATTTCCTCAGACGGAGGGAAATGTCCTTGTTTATGAAAACCAGATCAGTTACCTTCAAGATTTTCTGCCTTTAGATGATCCTCTCATACACAGAGATGCTCCATACAGGTGAGACACTCACATACTGAACTCAGTCTGTCTTTAAATGATAGTGTTGATGTGAGTCTCATCTGTTTTAGGTTGACAATTCAGTGTCGCTACCCAGCAAACCATAGTAGTATTCTCGCTATCCAGCAACCTTTGAACTCCACTCTGGACCTTTCATCCACACTGGTCAAACGCACACGCAGGGAAGCTGCAAACACAGGTGTGTGTGTGTGTGTGTTAGTGAAACTGTGACTTCAGTTAGTATTAAAAAAAAAAAATACCAGTCAGGCTGCAACTCATATTTCAGATTAATTATGTAAATGTTTGATTTGTTCTCCAATCAAATCAGGCCAAAGAAAATGGAGAGTGAATTTAGATGGACAGCAAAACCAAAATCTAGGTAACGAAACTTTATTTAAACTGTTATTAAATTATTGTTAACACTGTGCTAAATGTTCTGCAGAAATCTACTTTGTATTCAAACTGAAATGTCATTAAAGTTGGTGTAAGGAACTCGATGTTTAACCTCTTGTCTCTTTTCTGGAGTTTCAGTGTGGACCACATGGACGCTTGTCTCCATCCTGCTGCTACTGATGCTCTGCACATGGGTCTCTGTATACATGACCTGGAAATTAAATAAATGAACGCTGCTTTGTTTTATATTTTGATTGGGTCTTTGTTGGAAGTTATTTAATTTATTTTCTCTGTTGTGTTTATTCTGATAATATATGAAAAATCAAATGAAAAGGTACAGTCTCTTTGTAGACATGTAATCCATTCTGTGATTTTGTTTAATTATTCATTATAGACTACTAACGCATTCTATAACACTGGCTTTGTCTACATCAAGTACCTTCTACTAAAATAGAGACTATCAGTGCTTTTTTAAAAGGTTTTACTTAAATACCAGGGCCAAAGATAATGTGTTAAAGAAGGTAAAGCAGACAGATACCTCATTAGCTGCTAAGACATGTTCCTGTCATAGCAGGTTGAATTAATTACATTCATTTTATCTGCAGTAACTTTTGGCATTCTTGTTCAAGGGCCCTGGCATTAAACATGCTGCCATCGTTGATGTCATTAGTTACACCTGTGCTTTCCCTGCTGTAAAAAAAGAAAAAAGTCCACTGATTGGACATGAGCTTGATTGCTAACAAGATACACATGAGGACCACCTGAAGGCCTCTGATTGGTTGGTGACTGAACCGACTTATAAAAGCTGGTGCAGCAGACAGCAGCCACATGTTGCCAGGTTGGTAAGGATATTCACCAAGCAAGTGGTTCACTGTAGCTTGTGTTGGTTAACCAGTGTAGTTTGTTAGCTGCTAGGCTAGCTTTAGACACTGCTAACACATCCATTACTATGGCTTTTGGGTTCTGCCTTGGGTAAGCAATGTTTAATGGTCATTTATAAGCTGTTAATTGATGTTATTGCACATGTATTTTTTTCAATTCATGTTTTTTTTCTTTCTTCCAGTGTGACCTTGCTCCTGTCTGTGTGGGCAACTGCAAAATGTGATAATATTCCCAATGGTGAGATTTTTAAAAGTTGTTTCATCATCCCACAACAATAATGATTGCATTTTGAGACACTTTCTTTGTGTTCATGCAGGAGCTCTCCATATGGAGTGTCGTGATCGTTACTTCATGATAGCTGTTGATCTCTCCTTCACTGGGAATAATCCTCACTTTGAGGCTGTTGGTAAGTTCTGCACAGCTTCACCAGGTACAGCAGGTGTGGGCTTTGGTTGAGCGCTCAGTCTTGAGCTACATTTGCTCTTAAACCCATTTCTTGAGTCCGTTCTTAAGACTGTCTTGTTTGAATTTGGCTATATTTTAGTGTATTTCACTGTCTTGCAAAAATGTTTAAAGACTAAAACTTTTTGTCTTCCAGATGGGACAGGTGTGTACGTCATCACTAAGCAGTATGCAGCTCAGTGTGGCTACAGTGTCAGTCTTGTCCCTTCACTGGGCCGTCTGGAGCTCCGAGCCTCTTACTTCAGCTGTCACACTGACAACAAGGTGTGTGCACAGGAAATTTCTTTACTTTTAATGTAGAGACAAGTTGTTGCATCCTGTCATTTTCTACTCTGCTCTTTCAGGATGATGAGGTCTTCACATTTAACTTCAACCTGATTGCGACTCATGAAGGAACGGAGGACAGCTACGCTCTGAACCAGACCTGTTCTCCCTCTCTCCCCTGGTCTCACAGAGAAATTACCTGTGAGGAAAACTACATGGAGGTAAGCTTGTTTACACCTTGTAAAATTAAAATGGGAATGGTTTAGAATAATTTACTAACTCTGGTTTCCTCTGTAGGTGTCTGTGAGGAGTGAAGTCACCTGTCCGTCTGAGAAGAGGAAAGATGACATGAATGCTGCTATAAAAGCTGTATGTTTCAACTTTGTTGTATTGGGCTGACTCACTTGTGTATAACTGGATTAAACATGCAGTAAGTACAACCATCAAACATATCCCCTTTCTAGGCATCATCCACTTCAGGCTGGCAGGTGATATTTCACAAAAATGGGGAGCAGCTGGCGCCAATGAGCGTTACTGAAGTTCGCGATCAGGGCTATGAGTTTGACTTGACCGATGGAAGGCTTGTGTTTCGTACTCCGTATGGACAACCTGACTCATTCAGCACTGAAGTAAACCACTGATGCATAATATCATCTTTAGCATCTCATCCAAAGCAGGTTATGATAATTTGAGTCTCTCTCCAGGTGAATGGTGTTCCAGTAGAGGCTGTCCATGCAACTCTGTTCTCCAAACAAAGCTGGGTGGTCCTCATGGTCGACCTGGTGGCTGCTTGCTCCATGCGTCAGTATAACCATCTTTTCTGCTGTGGCTTCTTCTCCCCTTGATACAAGTAAAGCTTTAATAAAAGTGTAATGTCCACAGATGAAGGGTCTTATGATGACGGCGGCTACATGATGTGGGAGACTCCTGAGGAGCTGCACCCGCTTTTGTCTGGTCTACAAGAGACTCAGGTCAACATTGGAGTCAATGGTGAACTTGTGGCGCAACCAGTTGCAGAGGAGAGAGGCTACATTGTGGAGAAGCACAACACCACAGTTGAGATCAGCATCCCCTATAATGCTGAAGGAGGATACAGGAAGGTCAGGAGGCACTGATGTAGAGCTTCATAACTTTGAGTCAAGAAGCATTCAGGCTCCTCCATATGTAACTTAGCGAAATCATTATTGATATAGCGGTCTTAAAATGTTGAGGTGGACCTCTTCTCTAGTAGCACACTTGAATGAAGAAACTGTTCCTTGATACATTTTGTTCTCTTGCAGAGCATTGTGTCTGGCGACCTTCACGAGTTCTACATCTTTGATCTCTACTTGGAGCAAATCTCTGTGGATGAGGATCAAGTTCACACCAGACTTCGCTTTCACAGGACGCTGGCTACTCCCCTGCTGTCACGCCCTGTTTTTACAGAGAACAGTAAGACGATGACAAACACATTTGTTAAGTTGACGCAACCACAATCTGAATGTTTTCATTTTCAGGAACCGTTCTTGAGGAGCGTATGTTCACGGTCTACCTCGGCGACGTCCCTGAAGACGTAGAGTTGGCTGCTGTTCATTTGAATGGAATGGAATTTTCAGTTCCCTTTACAAACACAAGCAGCCACAACATCTCTAAAGTTGTTCACCCCAACAACACTCTTGGCTACACCCTGAAGGTGCCTTTTGATGACCCTGTTGTGGTGCAGCAGGTAATGGGTCTTAGAATCATTTGTCCATTCTGGTTCATACACTGAAACATCATCCTGCTCAGCTCAGTCAGCATGTTTTTGTTTCCTAGTTCTCTAAAGAAAATGCCGCGATGCAGCACACACTGGACATCAACTACACACTGACCGTCCTGCCTGAAAATGAGCCTTTTTACCACCTGACATCAGTCATGGCATTCACTGATGCCTGTAAGTAGCAAACTTTATTCTAAGACTATGCTTCATGTAGGAGTGACAGAGTAAATCATTGTTTGGTGTTTGACAGCTCCTCCAGCCTTTGCTGCTGTCTGCACTGAGTCCGGCATCATCTTCAAACTGGACCACCGGCCTTTTGACTACCTGTGGGACATCGGTATCGGCTCAGACCTGCTGACGCCGGAGCTGGCGGCTCAGCACGGCTACATCATGAGCAACGATAGCCAGAGTCTGCTGCTGGAGGTGCCGCTCTTCTCTCACGGCTACGAGTACAAGGTGAGGCGAGACTTGTTGGACGCGTCGACTTGTGTCCTTCAGTTGACTTGAACGTGGAGATGGATGACTAAGCTGCGTGTGTTTGTAGGATGTTACTTTGAAGGGCTTCTTTGGCACCTTCGAGATCCTGATGCGGGATCATGAGACATCAGAGGTCCAGAGCTCGACTATCAAGACTTGTCTGTTCTCTACTACTGAACTCATTAGTAAGGACGTCCTGTTGCTTAGTTTGGGAGTGGGTGGGGTCTCTGTGTAGTTGAAGATCTCTAAAAATCTTTCTCCAGTGTGTTCGACTGATGGGAAGATGACTGTGGTGGCTGACTTGTCTCTGGCCATCTCAAGTGGAGGAGTTCCTGCTAGAACAAACCTGGCTGACAAATACTGTGGCCCCAAAGAGACCGACGGCACCAGGGCTCTGTTCTCTTTTCCACTCAACAGCTGTGGATCGACCATCAAGGTACTGCTGCTCTCTAATGCGACTGTTGATCTCATTCCACAACTACGTTTACATTGGGCAACAGGAGTGGCCCTGCACCCACATCTCTTGCTTGTTTCTCCAGCTCGGCAAGGAACATGTGTCGTACGAAAACAAGATTTTGTTCAGCAAGAAGCTGCATGCTCTGAAAAATCCAGGAGACTCCGGCAATGACATTGACAGGTATATCTTTAACCCCCCCCAACTCTTTTGGCTATTTATCTTTCCTTCACATAACACATTCCTCTTGTCTGACAGGGTCACCATGAAGTGTACATATGCTCTGGGTGGACTGTTTCGCCTCTTCTCAGTGTACAGGTTTGAGTCTGACACACCTGGTGTTGGACTTATTGTCCATTCTGTAAAATCCACTGAAGGTAAGTAGTTGCCCTGAATGAACCACATCCTCTATATATTCATGCTGACAATCTGTTTGGTTTATTCACTAGGTGTACAGTCTCCCACCATCGAGCCCACTACTGTTTCCACTGCCAGACGTACCAGAAGACCTTTCTCCGTAAGACCTGGTTACCGACCACCTGCTCAATACATCAAAGTACAAAGCATTTTAAAGAATATCTCAAAGAAAGGTGGGTTTGTTGCTTCTATTAACATTTGGTTACTTGAAAACATTTTCATATTGTTGAATTCTCTTTACAGGTGCTATCGGATCCTCACAAGTTAACGTGACTCCATATTAAGGATTGTAATTGTATTTTAAATATGATCAATAAATTGTGTCTTATACTCTGGATTTGTCAGTGAGACTACATTACTTTCAAATTTGATCAGGTTTAATGTATTTCCCTTAATGGTAATGATCTTAACAGGAGCCAGAGGACCTTCACAAACCAAAGTACATGCTAACATATCTTAAGAATTTTTTTTTTTTTTTTTTTTTTTTTTTTTTTTTTTTTAAAACTGGAATAAATTAATTTGTATTTAAAAAGCAAATTGTCATAGGGGTGACTTGAACAAACACTATACATGGAAAGGACCAACCTAGTGGTTCTAGGTTGCGTAGCTGATATGGGAAAGCAGGGTTTTGGATTACTCAACTTTAGATGCAGGTCTAGATATTAAATAAAACCTCATAACTCTCAAATCTAAAAATGCATGATTCTTGCGCTTCAACAGTTCAGCACAGTACTCAACCTGGGCACTTACCTGTCTAATGTGACTAAAGACATTTACATGATTTTTGTTACAATGCTTGTCATTAATACTGTACCACCTAATAACTGATAATGACCACTCTCTGTAACATAAAATGTTGGTGCATTAAAGATATTTGACTAAAGCACTTAACATCTCAATGAGTAAAGGAAGTCTAATTTATCATGTTGAGCAGCTTAGCAGACTAGTTTTCAATGTGGCTGAGGCTACATCCACACTAATGATTTTAATTTTTCAAAGGGATTTCTGTCTATACTAGCACGCCTGAGGAAAAACCACATGGCTATTTGGGTTCCAGTTCAAAAAGGAAGTACAATGAATTGTAGTACTCCTGATAAGACACTACACTATAGTAGTTATTATAAACAGGTTGTGTTTGATACTTAACTTTACACTCAGCCACATTTCATAGGGGGAAAACTTTTTTAAAAGTTGGAGCAAGACCTGCAGCCTTTCCATTTCTAACACCAAAGTTCACTAGATTATGGGTCAATAAACTTTGCCAAACATTTATCTGTTTCATTGTCTAACACACTTGTGTTACATAAGCATACTCCTGTTTCGTGTGTCCATTGCCCCCAAAGTTAAAACCAAATGCCATTATAGAATGTGAAATAAGTTTCCTAAATAGGTTGACCTGAAAGCCTTGACAATAAGCCACACGTGGTACAATAGATGGATAATTTTGGCAGCATTCAGAGACTGAATGTGAGCCCCTAAGCCTCAAAAGGGTTCAAGATAAACATTACATTACAGTCATTTAGCAGATGCTTTTATCCAAAGCGACTTACAGTCAGTAGTATATTACATATCATTCACCCATTCACACACTGATGACAGGCTACCATCAAGGTGCCACCATCAGACTCTAACTAACATTCATCATCCAGTCCACACCGATGGCAAGCCTTCAGGAGCAACTTGGGGTTAAGTGTCTTGCCCAAGGACACATCGACTGCCGAAGCCGGGTATCGAACCACCGACCCTCTGATTGGAGAACTACCTTGCCCGCTTGCTAAACACACAATGCAGTTCTTCAGAGATTACCATGAGAGTCAGGGCTAATTTAGCATAAAAGTTGGCTACAGTACTGTAAGTAGTTGTGCTGTACTATATATACACACACTTGTAGTCCTCAGCCAGAGACGATCACTCAAGTGACACTTCAGCAATTTTGGATTTTTCCACAGCTTGGTCTGCAGACAAAAGGCTTTACAACTTTTCCCATATGCAGTAATTACAGCGGGTACGGAAAGTATTCAGACCCCTTTAAATTTTTCACCCTTTGTTTCATTGCAGCCATTTGCTAAAATCGAAAAAGTTCATTTTTTTTCGCATTAATGTACACTCAGCAACCCATCTTGACAGAAAAAAACAGAAATGTAGAAATTTTTGCAAATTTATTAAAAAAGAAAAACTGAAATATCACATGGTCATAAGTATTCAGACCCTTTGCTCAGTATTGAGTAGAAGCACCCTTTTGAGCTAGTACAGCCATGAGTCTTCTTGGGAATGATGCAACAAGTTTCTCACACCTGGATTTGGGGATCCTCTGCCATTCTTCCTTGCAGATCCTCTCCAATTCTGTCAGGTTGGATGGTGAACGTTGGTGGACAGCCATTTTCAGGTCTCTCCAGAGATGCTCAATTGGGTTTAGGTCAGGGCTCTGGCTGGGCCAGTCAAGAATGGTCACAGACTTGTTCCGAAGCCACTCCTTTGTTATTTTAGCTGTGTGCTTCGGGTCATTGTCTTGTTGGAAGGTGAACCTTCGGCCCAGTCTGAGGTCCTGAGCACTTTGGAGGTTTTCTTCCAGGATATCTCTGTACTTGGCCGCATTCATCTTTCCTTCAATTGCAACCAGTCGTCCTGTCCCTGCAGCTGAAAAACACCCCCATAGCATGATGCTGCCACCACCATGTTTCACTGTTGGGATTGTATTGGGCAGGTGATGAGCAGTGCCTGGTTTTCTCCACACATACCGCTTAGAATCAACGCCAAAAAGTTCAATCTTGGTCTCATCAGACCAGAGAATCTTATTTCTCATAGTTTGGGAGTCCTCCATGTGTTTTTTGGCAAACTCTATGCGGGCTTTCATATGTCTTGCACTGAGGAGAGGCTTCCGTCGGGCCACTCTGCCATAAAGCCCCGACTGGTGGAGGGCTGCAGTGATAGTTGACTTTGTGGAACTTTCTCCCATCTCCCTACTGCATCTCTGGAGCTCAGCCACAGTGATCTTTGGGTTCTTCTTTACCTCTCTCACCAAGGCTCTTCTCCCACGATTGCTCAGTTTGGCTGGACGGCCAGGTCTAGGAAGAGTTCTGGTCATCCCATACTTCTTCCATTTAAGGATTATGGAGGCCACTGTGCTCTTAGGAACCTTGAGTGCTGCAGAAATTCTTTTGTAACCTTGGCCAGATCTGTGCCTTGCCACAATTCTGTCTCTGAGCTCCTTGGGCAGTTCCTTCGACCTCATGATTCTCATTTGTTCTGACATGCACTGTGAGCTGTAAGGTCTTATATAGACAGGTGTGTGCCTTTCCTAATCAAGTCCAATCAGTTTAATTAAACACAGCTGGACTCCAATGAAGGAGTAGAACCATCTCAAGGAGGATCAGAAGAAATGGACAGCATGTGAGTTAAATATGAGTGTCACAGCAAAGGGTCTGAATACTTATGACCATGTGATATTTCAGTTTTTCTTTTTTAATAAATTTGCAAAACTTTCTACATTTGTTTTTTTCTGTCAAGATGGTTTGCTGAGTGTAGAACTTTTTCAATTTTAGCAAATGGCTGCAATGAAACAAAGAGTGAAAGATTTAAAGGGGTCTGAATACTTTCCGTACCCACTGTAAGTCACAACCAATAACTCAATATATTTCAGTATTAAACCCTCAAGGAAAGGTCAACATAGCAGTGCCAGGACCCAGCAGTTGTATTCCTAAAGCGTAAAGTACAAAGAGTTGCTCCTAGTGCCTAAATTCTTATTATATAACCACAATTAATTTCTCCTGCCAGTAAAGATATTCACAAAACATCTTAGACCTTGAGAGCTAAGGCTTAACACTGAGTAATGACAACTTTTTAAAATAGGGTGGAAAGACGTGCCAAGATAAGGTTTGTGGTATCTTAAAGATGCGCTCACATTTCCCATTTAACGCAACAGATACAAGCAACTTAATGCGTTTTTACATAACACTGCTATTTAAATAGAAAGGCCCAGAATAGCAAAACTGAGCAATTTTTCCCAATCAATATCAAGAATTTAATTATCATGGTTAATAAAACTTATAAAATAAAAAGTAGATTCATGTCAATAGGCCACTGTGCCAGTAGTCCCATTTTTTAATTTTAAGCTTCTTTTAAGGCCTATGGCTGACAATTATTCAGAGATATTCCATGCATATAGTCATAATTAAACTACATTAGAATAGAGTTGGATTTCATAGTTTTATAGAAATTGGATACCTCAACCACCTCTTTAAAAGAAAGCGCCATACTGAGGACCAGGGTCAACTACACCTCAATTTATTATCTTCCTTGATCAGAGAAGTTACCCGAATCCTTGTAGGCCAAGTCATGATCTCCAAATTCATCTACTGCAGAAGGATGCAACACCGCTTAAAGTAAATCCCCTTTTGCGGACGAGGAGTACAGATTTGAATCTGCAATGAGCTTAGAGTACTGTGCTGAACTGTTGAAGCGCAAGAATCATGCATTTTTAGATTTGAGAGTTATGAGGTTTTATTTAATATCTAGACCTGCATCTAAAGTTGAGTAATCCAAAACCCTGCTTTCCCATATCAGCTACGCAACCTAGAACCACTAGGTTGGTCCTTTCCATGTATAGTGTTTGTTCAAGTCACCCCTATGACAATTTGCTTTTTAAATACAAATTCATTTATTCCAGTTTGAAAAATAAATAAAATTCTTAAGATATGTTAGCATGTACTTTGGTTTGTGAAGGTCCTCTGGCTCCTGTTAAGATCATTACCATTAAGGGAAATACATTAAACTGATCAAATTTGAAAGTAATGTAGTCTCAATGACAAATCCAGAGTATAAGACACAATTTATTGATCATATTTAAAATACAATTACAATCCTTAATATGGAGTCACGTTAACTTGTGAGGATCCGATAGCACCTGTAAAGAGAATTCAACAATATGAAAATGTTTTCAAGTAACCAAATGTTAATAGAAGCAACAAACCCACCTTTCTTTGAGATATTCTTTAAAATGCTTTGTACTTTGATGTATTGAGCAGGTGGTCGGTAACCAGGTCTTACGGAGAAAGGTCTTCTGGTACGTCTGGCAGTGGAAACAGTAGTGGGCTCGATGGTGGGAGACTGTACACCTAGTGAATAAACCAAACAGATTGTCAGCATGAATATATAGAGGATGTGGTTCATTCAGGGCAACTACTTACCTTCAGTGGATTTTGCAGAATGGACAATAAGTCCAACACCAGGTGTGTCAGACTCAAACCTGTACACTGAGAAGAGGCGAAACAGTCCACCCAGAGCATATGTACACTTCATGGTGACCCTGTCAGACAAGAGGAATGTGTTATGTGAAGGAAAGATAAATAGCCAAAAGAGTTGGGGGGGGGGTTAAAGATATACCTGTCAATGTCATTGCCGGAGTCTCCTGGATTTTTCAGAGCATGCAGCTTCTTGCTGAACAAAATCTCGTTTTCGTACGACACATGTTCCTTGCCGAGCTGGAGAAACAAGCAAGAGATGTGGGTGCAGGCCCACTCCTGTTGCCCAATGTAAACGTAGTTGTGGAATGAGATCAACAGTCGCATTAGAGAGCAGCAGTACCTTGATGGTCGATCCACAGCTGTTGAGTGGAAAAGAGAACAGAGCCCTGGTGCCGTCGGTCTCTTTGGGGCCACAGTATTTGTCAGCCAGATTTGTTCTAGCAGGAACTCCTCCACTTGAGATGGCCAGAGACAAGTCAGCCACCACAGTCATCTTCCCATCAGTCGAACACACTGGAGAAAGATTTTTAGAGATCTTCAACTACACAGAGACCCCACCCACTCTCAAACTAAGCAACAGGACGTCCTTACTAATGAGTTCAGTAGTAGAGAACGGACAAGTCTTGATAGTCGAGCTCTGGACCTCTGATGTCTCATGATCCCGCATCAGGATCTCGAAGGTGCCAAAGAAGCCCTTCAAAGTAACATCCTACAAACACACGCAGCTTAGTCATCCATCTCCACGTTCAAGTCAACTGAAGGACACAAGTCTCGCCTCACCTTGTACTCGTAGCTGTGAGAGAAGAGCGGCACCTCCAGCAGCAGACTCTGGCTATCGTTGCTCATGATGTAGCCGTGCTGAGCCGCCAGCTCCGGCGTCAGCAGGTCTGAGCCGATACCGATGTCCCACAGGTAGTCAAAAGGCCGGTGGTCCAGTTTGAAGATGATGCCGGACTCAGTGCAGACAGCAGCAAAGGCTGGAGGAGCTGTCAAACACCAAACAATGATTTACTCTGTCACTCCTACATGAAGCATAGTCTTAGAATAAAGTTTGCTACTTACAGGCATCAGTGAATGCCATGACTGATGTCAGGTGGTAAAAAGGCTCATTTTCAGGCAGGACGGTCAGTGTGTAGTTGATGTCCAGTGTGTGCTGCATCGCGGCATCTTCTTTAGAGAACTAGGAAACAAAAACATGCTGACTGAGCTGAGCAGGATGATGTTTCAGTGTATGAACCAGAATGGACAAATGATTCTAAGACCCATTACCTGCTGCACCACAACAGGGTCATCAAAAGGCACCTTCAGGGTGTAGCCAAGAGTGTTGTTGGGGTGGACAACTTTAGAGATGTTGTGGCTGCTTGTGTTTGTAAAGGGAACTGAAAATTCCATTCCATTCAAATGAACAGCAGCCAACTCTACGTCTTCAGGGACGTCTCCGAGGTAGGCCGTGAACATACGCTCCTCAAGAACGGTTCCTGAAAATGAAAACATTCAGGTTGCATCAACTTAACAAATGTGTTTGTCATTAGACTTACTGTTCTCTGTAAAAACAGGGCGTGACAGCAGGGGAGTAGCCAGCGTCCTGTGAAAGCGAAGTCTGGTGTGAACTTGATCCTCATCCACAGAGATTTGCTCCAAGTAGAGATCAAAGATGTAGAACTCGTGAAGGTCGCCAGACACAATGCTCTGCAAGAGAACAAAATGTATCAAGGAACAGTTTCTTCATTCAAGTGTGCTACTAGAGAAGAGGTCCACCTCAACATTTTAAGACCGCTATATCAATAATGATTTCGCTAAGTTACATATGGAGGAGCCTGAATGCTTCTTGACTCAAAGTTATGAAGCTCTACATCAGTGCCTCCTGACCTTCCTGTATCCTCCTTCAGCATTATAGGGGATGCTGATCTCAACTGTGGTGTTGTGCTTCTCCACAATGTAGCCTCTCTCCTCTGCAACTGGTTGCGCCACAAGTTCACCATTGACTCCAATGTTGACCTGAGTCTCATGTAGACCAGACAAAAGCGGGTGCAGCGCCTCAGGAGTCTCCCACATCATGTAGCCGCCGTCATAAGACCCTTCATCTGTGGACATTACACTTTTATTAAAGCTTTACTTGTATCAAGGGGAGAAGAAGCCACAGCAGAAAAGATGGTTATACTGACGCATGGAGCAAGCAGCCACCAGGTTGACCATGAGGACCACCCAGCTTTGTTTGGAGAACAGAGTTGCATGGACAGCCTCTACTGGAACACCATTCACCTGGAGAGAGACTCAAATTATCATAACCTGCTTTGGATGAGATGCTAAAGATGATATTATGCATCAGTGGTTTACTTCAGTGCTGAATGAGTCAGGTTGTCCATACGGAGTACGAAACACAAGCCTTCCATCGGTCAAGTCAAACTCATAGCCCTGATCGTGAGCTTCATTAAGGCTCACTGGTGTTGGCTCCTCATCAATCCTCTGAAACATCACCTGCCAATCTGAGGCAGCTGAGGTATAAGCCTGGAGGGAATCAACATTTAAATATATTAAACAGTAAATATACCAGATACGCCCAATTGATTGCATGTATTGCAGCCACAGGTGACAAATACTTCCAAGAAGGCAATGCCAAACAAACCGTTTGGACAACTGCATCCCAGTCATCCTTTTTAGTCCCAGTTGGACAGGCCACGTCACTCCTCACAGACACCTATGGAGAAAAATCAGTGTTAGCCACCATATGAAATATATATTTAACATTATAGATAAATTAAGCTTACCTCCATGTAGTTTTCCTCACAGGTAATTTCTCTGTGAGACCAGGGGAGAGAGGGAGAACAGGTCTGGTTCAAAGCGTAGCTGTCCTCCGTTCCTTCATGTATCGCAATCAGGTTGAAGTTAAATGTGAAGACCTCATCATCCTGAGAGAGCAGAGTAGAAAATGACAGGATGCATCAACTTGTCTCTACATTAAAAGTAAAGAAATTTCCTGTGCACACACCTTGTTGTCAGTGTGACAGCTGAAGTAAGAGGCTCGGAGCTCCAGACGGCCCAGTGAAGGGACAAGACTGACACTGTAGCCACACTGAGCTGCATACTGCTTAGTGATGACGTACACACCTGTCCCATCTGGAAGACAAAAAGTTTTAGTCTTTAAACATTTTTGCAAGACGGTGAAATACACTAAAATATAGCCAAATTCAAACAAGACAGTCTTAAGAACGGACTCAAGAAATGGGTTTAAGAGCAAATGTAGCTCAAGACTGAGCGCTCAACCAAAGCACACACCTGCTGTACCTGGTGAAGCTGTGCAGAACTTACCAACAGCCTCAAAGTGAGGATTATTCCCAGTGAAGGAGAGATCAACAGCTATCATGAAGTAACGATCACGACACTCCATATGGAGAGCTCCTGCATGAACACAAAGAAAGTGCCTCAAAATGCAATAATTATTGTTGTGGGATGATGAAACAACTTTTAAAAATCTCACCATTGGGAATATTATCACATTTTGCAGTTGCCCACACAGACAGGAGCAAGGTCACACTGGAAGAAAGAAAAAAAAAACATGAATTGAAAAAAATACATGTGCAATAACGTCAATTAACAGTTATAAATGACCATTCAAAGTTGCTTACCCAAGGCAGAACCCAAAAGCCATAGTAATGGATGTGTTAGCAGTGTCTAAAGCTAGCCTAGCAGCTAACAAACTACACCTGTTAACCAACACAAGCTACAGTGAACCACTACCAACCTGGCAACATGTGGCTGCTGTCTGCTGCACCAGCTTTTATATTCACCAACCAATCAGAGGCCTTCAGGCATCACAGACACATGTGTAGCGAGTTGCCAATCAAGCTCACCTTCAATCAGTTGCAGGTGATGAGGTGAGAGGTTGCCTTTCAGCCTGATATAAAAGCTGGTGCAGCAGACAGCAGCCAGATGTTGCCAGGTTGGTAAGGATATTCACCAAGCAAGTGGTTCACTGTAGCTTGTGTTGGTTAACCAGTGTAGTTTGTTAGCTGCCAGGCTAGCTTTAGACACTGCTAACACATACATTACTATGGCTTTTGGGTTCTGCCTTGGGTAAGTGTATTTTTTTTTTTTGGTCTATTGAGCTTTATTTTTGCATGCAAGACATGCATGCTTTTGTCTTACAGTGTTTCCCTACTCCTGTCTGTGTGGCCCACTGCACAATGTTCTGGCATTATTGAAGGTAACTAAAATATTTGGCTTATTGATCTACAATAATTAATAGAATCTCCATATTTTGACCTTCACTTGTCTTTGCACACAGGAGCTCTTCATATGGAGTGTCGTGATCGTTACTTCATGATAGCTGTTGATCTCTCCTTCACTGGGGAGGAACCCCTCTTTGAGGCTGTTGGTAAGTCCTGCACAGCTTCATCATGCTGGGCCATCACCATCTGAAACATGGTAACATGTGCTGTAAGGGAATTAAGTATTTTAGGAATTATATAAACCTATTCCACATCAATGTTGTCCTTTTCAATCAAGCATCTAATCATAAAATCAGTTTGTAGTCTCTAGTTAGAAATCCATTCTGGACTTTTAATTATTCATCACTGGTGAGCTATTTGAAGGTTCACTATACTTTTACAAGAACATATTTGGACATAACAATAATCTGCATTTCTTGGGTAATATTTGTCTTCCAGATGGGACAGGTGTGTACGCCATCACTGAGCAGTATGCGGCTCAGTGTGGCTACAGGGTCGTTCTTCTCCCTCTACCGGGCCGTGTGGAGCTCAGAGCCTCTTACTTCAGCTGTCACACTGACAACAAGGTGCGTACAAATTGCATATCAATCAGTCATTCATTTTACTGTACAGACTAGGTATTTTCTACTCTGCTCTTTCAGGATGATGAGGTCTTCACATTTAACTTCAACCTGATTGCGACACATGAAGGAACGGAGGACTCCTACGCTCTGAACCAGACCTGTTCTCCGTCTCTCCCCTGGTCTCCTAGAGAAATTACCTGTGAGGAAAACTACATGGAGGTAGGCTTGTTTTTTTTTTTTTTTTTTTTTTTTTTTTTTTTTTTTTTTTTTTTTTTTTTTGTTGTTTTTTAATTCATGGAATAGTTTCTGATGTTGCCTAATTATGACTTCTTTCCAGGTGTCTGTGAGGAGTGAAGTCACCTGTCCCTCTAGGACAATAAAAGATGACTGGAATGCTCTCAAACCTGTATGTTTGAAATGCTAAATTAATTTATCATTCTCTGTAGTTTATTATATATATTTATTATTTTTAAACTTTAAATCCCTTCCCAGGCACACCGCTCCACAACTTCAGACTGGCAGGTGATGTTTCAGAGAAATGAAGAGCAGTTGCCACCCATGAACCTCTCTGAAGTTCGCAATCGGGGCTATGAGTATGACTTGACCGATGGAAGGCTTGTGTTTCGTACTCCGTATGGACACCTGACTCATTCAGCACTGAGGTAAACCACTGATGCATAATATCATCTTTAGCATCTCATCCAAAGCAGGTTATGATCATTTGAGTCTCTCTCCAGGTGAATGGTGTTCCAGTAGAGGCTTTCCATGCAACTCTGTTCTCCAGACAAAGCTGGGTGGTCCTCATGGTCGACCTGGTGGCTGCTTGCTCCATGCGTCAGTATAACCATCTTTTCTGCTGTGGCTTCTTCTCCCCTTGATACAAGTAAAGCTTTAATAAAAGTGTAATGTCCACAGATGAAGGGTCTTATGACGGAGGCTACATGATGTGGGAGAATCCTGAGGCGCTGCACCCGCTTTTGTCTGGTCTACATGAGACTCGGGTCAACATTGGCCTCAATGGTGAACTAGTGGCGCAGCCAGTTGCAGAGGAGAGAGGCTACATTGTGGAGAAGAACAACACCACAGTCGAGATCAGCATCCCCTATAATGCTGAAGGAGGATACAGGAAGGTCAGGAGACACAAACTTATGAGTAGATGATAGTAATGGGCTTAGTAGTATCAATTAAAAGTAATCAACAGATGCCTTCATGGTCCACAAATGTGACTTGAAAGTTCTCTAAATGATGATCTAGGTCACTGTATAATATTAACTTAAAACCAGCAGCATCAGAATTTTATTTTTTTGGTTATGTTTTACCTGTTCTGTAAGTATTCTGCATGTCTGTTTCAGAGCTTTGTGAATGGCGATCTCTACGAGTTTTATGTATTTCATCTGTACTTGGAGCAAATCCTGGATGATGAGGATCATGTAGAAACCAGACAAAGATTTCAAAGGACTCTGTCCACTCCCTTGCTGCTGCGCCCCATTTTCACTGAAAACCAAACTGTTCCTGAGGAGCTTATGTTCACGGTCTACCTCGGAGACGTCCCTGAAGATGTAGAGTTGGCTGCTGTTCATTTGAATGGACAAGAATTTGCAGTTCCCTTTACAAACACAAGCAGCCACAACATCACTAAAATTGTTCACCCCAACAACACTCATGGCTACACTCTGAAGGTGCCTTTTGATGACCCTGTTGTTGTGCAGAGGGTAAAAGTTATTTAAAAATGTGGATGTTTAAGTCTTTCAACTGTCACCTGATCTCAGACATAACTGTTTTTCTTTTATCTCCTAGTTTTCTAAAGAAGATGCAGTTCTTCAGTATGGGCTGGATGTCAACTTCACACTGACGGTTTTGCCTGAAAACGAGTCTTTTTACCAACTGGTGTTTCTTGTGGCATTGTTCACAGATGTTTGTAAGTCCATTTTAAATTGAATAGGTAGAAAATTGTCATTGCTGTTTTTGTAAGCCCTCTAAGGCAAATTTGTGATTATGGGCTATACAAAATAAACTGAATTGTATAAGCAGTGAGCAGCCCGTTGTTGTGTTTGACAGCTCCTCCAGCCTTTGCTGCTGTCTGCACTGAGTCCGGCATCATCTTCAAACTGGACCGCCGGCCTTTTGACTACCTGTGGGACATCGGTATCGGCTCAGACCTGCTGACGCCGGAGCTGGCGGCTCAGCGCGGCTACATCATGAGCAACGATAGCCAGAGTCTGATTTTGGAGGTGCCGCTCTTCTCTCTCGGCTACAAGTACAAGGTGAGATGAGACTTGTTGGACGCGTTGACTTGTGTCCTTCAGTTGACTTGAACGTGGAGATGGATGACTAAGCTGCGTGTGTTTGTAGGATGTTACTTTGAAGGGCTTCTTTGGCACCTTCGAGATCCTGATGCGGGATCATGAGACATCAAAGGTCCAGAGCTCGACTATCAAGACTTGTCCGTTCTCTACTACTGAACTCATTAGTAAGGACGTCCTGTTACTTGGTTTGAGAGTGGGTGGGGTCTTTCTGTAGTTGATAAAGTTCCCTCATACCTCTTTCTCCAGTGTGTTCAAATGATGGGAGGTTCACTGTGGTGGCAAACTTGTCTCTGCTCATCCCAAGTGGAGAATTTCTTGCAAGATTCAGCCTGGTCAACAAATACTGTGGAGCCAGAGAGAGGGACAGCACCAGGGCTCTGTTCTCCTTTTCAGTCAACAGCTGTGGATCCACTGTCAATGTACTGGTGCTACAGACTTTAAACTATTGTTTCCAAAAGATGAATAATCAAAATGTCATGTGGCACTATTTGAATCTTTTGCCTTTAGCTCAACAGGGATAATGTGACTTATCAAAATGAGATTCTCTATAGCGGGAAGACCTTCTTCAGTACGAGTAAGGTAGTTTCTGATGATGCTACGGAGAGGTATGTATTACAATGCAGTGTAAAATGTAATAAAGAAAAGCTGTATAGCACAATAAGTTGGGCATTTAGTAAAGTGTTTTCTTTCTTACAGGGTGATAATACAGTGTACATATCCTCTGGCTGGTCTTCATCGCCTCTTCTCAGTGTTTAGGTTTGAGTCTGACACACCTGGTCTTGGCAGCATCATCCACACTACACAGCCCACAGCAGGTAAAGCAGTTCACCTGTCGGGACATGACAGAATTGAACTCCTCATTGTATTGGATTTGGAGCGTTTCTCATCTTTCTGTGCTGTAGGTCTACAGAGTCTCACCATCAAGCCCAGTGCGGCAATTAAAATGACACCTGCTAGTCAACAAGTATACCTGCCTGCCATCCACCCCCCTGCTCGCTACATCAAAGTTTCAAGATTTCAACAGCTTAACCATATCATGGGAAAAGGTGAGAATGTTATCATTTAAAACCTGTATTTATGAGCTATGGTCTCACTAAAATTGTCTTTACATCTCTTCACAGGAGCACAAAGAACCTTGCAAAAGAAAGTAAATCCTGCTCTTATTTGAAGGAAGTGTAATTTTTAAAAACATCTGCAATTGAATAAAGCTGTTTTGTGTCTTAAATACTTGTCCAACTTTTACTAAACTGACATGCATTTATACACAGGTTATGTAAATGACAGTCAGGGTTTTAAAGAGTATAAGATTTGGGTGAAGGAAGATTAAAGCCACTAAGAAAGGTAGACCTGTTACTGAACAAATTTGTTCAAGTAGCCCACTACAAAATGAATCAATGGGTACTGGTATACATGTGTCTTTTATAAGAAAGTAAAAATAAATTGTATGCTACTTTACTATATTTCAGAAGGGAAATAAGTACTAACGAATTCTTGTGCAGCTTTAGTTCCCTATTGCAGCTTTAACTTAAAAATTATCGGCACAAATCTGTTACACTGAAGTGGCTAAAAATGGTTTCACCTTAAGGGTCACACAACTTATAACATTGCAGAAGTGGAGTGGCATTACACTTTTTGGTATATCTAGTGGTATTTTTAAGCATCTGATCACTACCCTTTCTGTATGTGTAAGCCTAATCAATATTAAAACAATGCACTTTGACTCACCTCGGACATGAGTAAACTCTTATCTTTTTAGCATGATAATTAAGGACACTTAAGTGGGATTTTTACATTCAGAGGGGGGAAATTCATCAAACTAGTCCATATATGGCCATAAAACTTTAATTGTATTTTAGTTTGGCATTTACAAAATTTCTATATATATATATATTTTTTTTTTCAAAGTAATTCATAAGTATTAATTGGAGATACTAATGTTGTGTGTGTGTTTATATACAGTACCAGTCAAAAGTTTGGACACCTTCTCATTCAATGGTTTTTATTTATTTTTTCTACATTGTAGATTAATATTGAAGACATCCAAACTATGAAGGAACACGTATGGAATTATGTGGTAAACAAACAAATGCTCAACAAACCAGAATATGTTTTATATTTTTAGATTATTCAAAGTAGTTGAATGTGAAGAAAAAAAAAAAGTTACTGTATTAGATGCAAGTAAGTCAAATGAACGGGGTCTCCTGAGTCAACCAGCAGGGGGCGCTCGCTGCCACCAGGTGTGTTTATTTTTGACTTTTTCCCTTTTTGACACCATGTGAGTTAGTCAACCAGCTGGAGGACACTTGTTCACTATCTTCGAGCTACAAAATTGAGCAAAAAAAGTCGACCATGAACTACAATGAAGAGCCTCCTGTCGTGAGTTTTCAAACACACATTTAACAATAAACCAGGTAAGAGGAGGACATTTGTAATCACGTGGCCATGTTTGTGCTCAAACAGAGGTCCAGGCAGCCCACACTGCCTCCCTTCTCCACCAGGACCCTGCACCACCCTTCTTTCCTGCCTATGTACATGGCTGCAGGCTTTCAACACCATCACAATGACTGTAGCAACCAAACAGGTGAGTCAGTTTTACCCACATGGGTTTAAAAAAACAACTTTATTCAAACCCTTAAAGCTGACAACAAGTCTCCTCTCCAGTCCTCCCCATCATCCCAGCAGAGTTTTTCTACACTGATCCCACCATGAGCTGTGGGAGGAGGGTCCCCAACATAGTGAGTGAGTTGAGGGTAAGTGGATTTCACAAACACATCTAAATATTGGTTGCCATGACCCCCATTCATATCCCCAATAACCATGGGGTTAAGTCCCTTGAAGACAGCATAAACACACCATCATAAACTCCAATGCTTTAGAGATATTGGATGGTTTACAGACATTATTTGATCTTTTTTTCCCCCCCCAAATAAAATGTAATAAAGTTTGGGAAATGCTGCATTTAAATCTGGGCATCTGTCAAGACAACATCAAGACGAGTCCAAGTCATCTTCCTGGTGGTTTTAATAAAAAATGACATCTAAAGACAATAAAAGCTGGATGTACAGTACCAGTCAAAAGTTTGGACACACCTTCTCATTCAACTACTTTGAAGAATCTAAAATATAAAACATATTCTGGTTTGTTGAGCATTTGTTTATTTACCACATAATTCCACATGTGTTTGGATGTCTTCAATATTAATCTACAATGTAGAAAAAAATAAAGAAAAACCATTGAATGAGAAGGTGTGTCCAAACTTTTGACTGGTACTGTATGTGCAAATTATTGCAAAAATAAATTGGGAATACTCCTACTAACTGCAGCAATAGTGACAACACACTGTAATCAAACGTAATGTAAAATATAGAGGTATGTAGTGCTTTAAATGTATGTGTCTGTGACACGTTCATTTCTCAAGTGTTTTATCTATACTACAACAGACTGTGAGAACGTATTGAGCATAGGTGGAGGTGATGAGGGGGGGGTTTCGCCTGTGCTCTTTGGGTGGTGGTGGTGGTTGTAGAGGGTAATGCTTATAGAGGGGCTCAGACAGAAGAGAACATTTAATAAGATTGGCTCAGTGCGGTCTGACTAGAGCCAAGAGCCTGACCAGGGGGCTGGAAAGGAAGTTGAGACAGAGGGCAAAGGATGAGGCAGTTTGTTTTGACAGTGAAGCTGTTCATTTTGGGAAAAACTATCCTTCTATTGTATTTTTTTGAAAGCACCAGAAATTCACAGATTAAATTGACAGCAGCACAGAAAAGGAAAGCACAGAAAAATTGTATATAAATAATGAAAAATGTATTGCTGTGAAAGTAGATATTGCATACCAGAGTTGTAAGGGCTTTTAATCTTGGTAATATGGACAATTAAGACTTCATTTTTATTCTCTTTCTGCCCTCATTTCTCTACACCAGGTTTTCGATTGCTTCCAGCTCAACACTCCGCCACCAGTCATGTCCGCCTTCCCTGCTCCACCAACCCGTCCAGACCCATTCAGATCAGGCCCACACCCCATCAGGGATCTGGGCAGCCTCACCTTCAAAGTAAATGCTCTCCACCTTCCAGTGCATCCGAGCCGGGTTGTCCTCCAGCTCACCCAGGAGGAGGACCAGGCCGTCACCAATCTCCTGAAACTGCACCTCCAAGAAGAGCCGTCACACAGTGATGACACCCTTACTGCTCTGCATATGGACTATTCCAGTGTTTGCTTGAACCCCATCTCGTTCTTTCACCCTGAACTTATGGACACCACAACAGCTGAGGAAGTATTCAACCCCCTCTGTTGTGAAGTGCCGTATGCAAGGGAGGTTAGTTTGCAAAGTCAGTTGCAGCAGGGAAGGTGTTGGTCAGATACAGAGCTTGAGGCAGCTAACACCCTCTTGAGTTGCTTCAGCCTGATGGAGAAGGACAAAATCTTGTGCGAAAACCACAATAAATCAGCATTAAAACCTCCTGATCCTCTGCTGTACCAGAATCACAATGATTCATCAACAAACACTGAAACCCAACAAGGATCTGAGACTTTTCCTGCATTAATAACTGCTGATTGTGCCCAAAACAACGTTGGCAGCTTTAGTTGTGCCAGGGAACATGGAGAACCAGGGTGGGGGGATTTGGGGTTTGTTCAGGTAAAGAATGCTGATGATGTTCATCGGCCCGTTTCCGAGTCTACACTGTCCTCCGACTTAAAGACAAACGGAAGATCAAGCTCCTCTGGAGGTTTTTCAGAGGTGAACAAGTGGACGCTCTCAGATTCTGAGGGAGATGCTGTGCATGTACTCCTGAGCCTCGGAGACATGGGAGCGCTCGATATCGTGCAGTGATTGTCTTAAACCTGAGGGTCTTCATGTCCCCGGGTGAGTTTTGAAGGGACTTAACTACCTAATTTTCATTATGGAAACAACTAGTTGAGGGTTCTTTGCAGTGGTAGCTCATAATGTTGTGTTACACTGAAACCCCTTAACTATCTAGAATGAGAATATATTTCTTACTTGAAAAGTCTACCTTTAAGTATTGCACATTTGCCTTGTCATTTTCTAACTACTGTATCAGTGTTCAATAAAAATTATCAACCGTTGAGCCTCTTGCTAAAAAGACACATATTTTTAATAAAGCCACTACTACTGTTTTTTTTTTTTTTTTTTAAAAAAGGAGAGAATCCCCCTTACTCATTATTTACAACATATTGTACATGTACAGCGTATCGATCCACAAATAATATCCCGTCTTTACTGACAACAAGCTGCAGGGGGAGCTACAGTATTATTCCACAATGGCTACTGACACAAGCTAACAGGATAGTAAAACAGCACAACGACTGAAAAGTCATAGTGGCAGTACAGATCAGCCCACATTTACATGCATTTTCAAAGTTCTTGCGCTTGATATGATCCAGATAAAAGTCCTGTTGTGTAGTTCTGGGTTGTGAGTTTATTCAAAGGCACTTCCTGATTAGATTTAAAAAAAAAAAAAAAAAATAATAATAATTCTTGTGGTGAGATAAATTACTTTTTAAACATGTAAACCGTTTTTTTCCCCAAGATTCTTAAAAACTTGTATATCCTGTATTCTGGCCAACTTAGTGACACAAGAATGTTGTTGTGCATGGCAGGTATGAGAGGCTTTAACTTGTGTGAGCATGTGACTACGATGACACAAGAGGCATCAACGGGAACACCCAACCCTTTTCTTTTGCAGCAGGTGGGACGTTTCTACATTCTTAACAAACAATTGCTAGAACGATTGGCTTTTCAAACGTGCAGTTCCATGAGATGTTAATGAAGGGCTATATGCTCACAACAAGTAGAGGTAAACGCTACTACAGCTGTAAGATATGGATCTCTGTTACTGAATGGATGCATGCACATTCACATAGTCTCTCTTGGTAGTTAATGATCAACCTCAAGGTCCCAGCTTCACACTTGTGTCCTCCAGTAGTATAAATAAGGTTGTGATTGCAGGTCTGTTATGATTTCTCATGATCGTCACTGTTGTCCTTTAAGGTTTCATTTCCTGGTTGTTAACTTTTTTAGAGTTTGTATCGATACATCGTCCTTTTAAAAAAAACTATTTTAAATGTAAACGTCCTTGATCCATTGATTCCTAATTCAAGGTGTTGGTCTTGCTGCCGGCAACCATGCTTGCGGCCTGCATCACTCTGTAGCGCTCTCGGAGGTTTCGTCGCCTCACATGCTCGTTGGTGATTTCTATGACGTTGGCTGCGGGGAACCAGCCCTTTTGACCGTCTGACAGGCGGATGCCTTCATAACAGCCTGAGAGAAAAGGAGAAGTAGGAAGGAGGGAGGGAGGGAAGGGGAAAAGAGGAGAAGAGAACAAACAAGGGAAAGATTGGAGGTTTCTGTATCGTTCATGCAAGAAAGTCAAAACAAATCAATAAACTGCTAAGGTGAGAGGGTTGAGGATCAGGGTGTTTAAACAAGCGGAGTCAAAGGAGGGGGCATGTTAATGATTTGATTAATGTCATGTCAGCACATTTCACTTTTTTTGATAGGAAACCCTGTCAGTATCACAGTTAAACCCTTCTTGGTCTGTTTGAATCCACGGACGCTGATTAAGCCAAATATGGACAAGTGGGGAAATTATTTGACGCCAGAAAAGATTCATATCATTTTTGGGGCTCTGTAATAGAGGAAATGTGCTAATCTTTTCTAATCTTTTTACATTTAACGGCAAGCTCTGTGGAAGTCTGATAAGTAAAAAACCCTTACCCTCATTGGTTTTGCGGACGATGTTGACGATCTCAGTGGGCTCCAGGGCGAGCTCGTCTGCCTGCTGGGCGATGTACTGCTCCACGCACTGCACCTGGGGACAATCTGACACACACACACACGAAACTATGGGCATGAAACACACACAAACATATATTGTAGTTTCAATTTGTTTGCATCTGGTGTGTGTGTGTGTCTCCTCACCCCAGTCCTCATAAATCACTTCATTTTCATCACTGTCTGGGTTGGTCGGGTTGGGGAAAGCCGCCATCCACCTGTGCATGTCTGACCTGTTCACAGAAACAATTAGCTTACCATGAAAGAGGGCAAATGGGAAAAATAACTAAGATTTGTGGATCTGGATTGCCTGAAATCCTCAGACAATCCTGGAGAAAGTTTGGGCAGTTTATGTGTTTGTCATTCACACAGAGCTACTCACTGGGAGGGAGCTTTGAGCAGCCTCTCCATCATGCGTCCCTGGTGATTTTCCAGCAGGGTGAGGTTGAAGCAGAGCTCTAAGTGGCCGACGCCGCCCCCACCTTCTTCTATTGGCTGCACCTGTACCAGAGAGCGGTGGGCGTGATCGAGTACCACAAAACGCTCTGCACTGTTAAAAAAAAAAGAAGGGGCAAGTTGTTTATATGGGTATAAGGTTAAAGTGGACTTCAAGGAGAAATCATGTGCAGTGATTGTTTCAGAAGCATGTATATTTTGTATAACATGCATATTGTATGCAATTTTTTTATCATCGTACCTGCCGTCTATGTGGCAACAATGGCATATTTGAAATCTACTTATCGCTTCCTTTCAGTTCTCTTCCAGCACTACTTTCTGCCACATTTGAGGAAGTTTGGAGTCCTTCTACTAGTGATGACACACTGTGAAAGCGTCTTAATTTATTTTGCGGTCAGTTGTCACATTCTCCATGGTTAACTACTACTGCTAAAGCGGCTTTCTTCCGCTCTAAAATCACAACCTCTGCTTCCAATCCTAAAATACTCTTCGAAACTTTCTCTTCCCTCCTCCTGCCCCCACCCCCTCCTCCTACTTCCTCCCTTCTCCCTGATGATTTCGCCAACTTCTTTGACAAGAAGGTAAACGATATCAGATCCTCCTTCTCTCAGCGCCCCTCTCCCTGTCCACCCTCTCCCGCTCTACCCTCATGGAGACATGGAGGGGGGCCGTGTCGGAACCACGCATGCTGACTACGGGGGTTCCACAAGGTTCAGTTCTGGGCCCCCTTCTCTTCTCGCTCTACACAACATCCATGATCAACCATGATTTTTTCTTCCAGAGGCTAATATTTAAACTCAACTTACAGAATAATTTACAGTGGAGAGTGTCATCATATATATTGTTTTCCAGAAGCCGCTTTTACAAGGTTTACTAGCACTTTGCTTGCATTAATGTAGCTGTTTGCTAATTCAACCCTCTATTGTTAACAGGACTGAAGGTCTACAGTCATGCTAATGTGACCTGGAGGCTGTTCTTTGAGCTAAATGCTAACGTCAGCATGCTAACATGCTCATATTGACTATGTTACACGCTGATGTTAAAAAGATGTATAGTTACTCTATGTTCACTGTCTTAGCTTAGCTTGTTAGCATGCTACCATTCAATAGTTAGCATTAAACAGAAAGTACACCTGAGTCTGATGGGAATGCTGTTTGTTTTACAGGTATTAAAACCAAAAACCAAAGTACTGAACAACTTGAAAATGTGTCCTGATAGAGGAAAAGTCAGAGGATCACACAGCCATTAGGGTTCATCCTCTGTGCACATTGGATGTCTGCACATATTTTCCAGCCAAACTATGAAATAGTTGTTGAGATATTTCAGTCTGGGCCAAAGTGGTGGACTGACTGACCGAACCCATCCCTAGAGTCCCGCTACTAACCCTTTCTTGGCAGCGATGATGAGCAGATCATTGAAGAGGAAGAGGTAGACAGGGATGAACTTTGACCTCATGTTGAAGAGGGTCCCTCCTTTGGACATTTCCTGCAGCTCCCCTTTCTTCTCCAGGTATCGTGTCTGGGAGATGATCGGGATGGCCTGGAAGGGAAAACAAGCAAAAGTAGGTACATCTTGCTGTTTTTCTAAATAAATGTCCAAGGAGCTCAAGTCCAACAGAAATCGTGCACACATTTCTTGTGTGTGTGTGTGTGTGTGTGTGTGTGTGTGTGTTTGAGTTTACCTTGAGCTTGTCAAACTCCAGTGTCTGAGAGACATGGATTAGCTCCTCCATCTGTCTCATCTTTCCCACCTGTGTGTTACACTCATCGATGAGCTGTGGGATTATGAAAAGTGGAAAAAGAGAGAGGAGATCATGAAATAACATAATTATTTTCTTTCCACAGTTACAAACCTCGCTTTCCCTTCTGAATCTCTTTGGGAGTATCGGGTTCATTCCTTTGACAAATGTCTCCCTGTCTGAGCCAACTATCTCACCCTGCCTTTGTCCTTAGTGACACGTCTGACTCACTGTCACCGCGGAGCTCTTTCAATAGGAAATCCTTCACTCAGACAATGGCTGACGTCAAAAATCCAGAGGCATGCGAGTCAAATTAAATGGATTTGTAGGGTGAAGAGTGAATGGGGTTTACCTTCGACACCGAAGCCAAAGCCTTGGAGGCCGTCTGCTCCTCTGTCGTCTTCTCCTTTGTTCTCCTCAGGATGTTCTGAAACGACAAACAACAAATTTCTATTTCTGCAACGGACAAACAGCATCAACAGGATAAATATTTTCCACTTAAATGCTAAAAAAAAAGGTCATAAGGTTGAAGCAGGGTTTGTTTGTCTGTTTGCTCATAGGTTAAGGTAGTGACGAGTTTGAACGGGGAAGAATACGCTGGAATGAGAACATTCCACGAAGCAAACTCACCTTGACGAACTCAGCCTTTTATTGGCTGGTAGCAAGAGACGATCTGGGTCAGTTCTACAGAATGAACTGACATTCTGTGTAAATCATTTAAAGGTTGCAAAGGCTGACTGCATTGTCGTAACGTACCAGTGACATTACTATGACCCTAACCTCCTGAGCTTTTTTTCCTCACAGGGAAAGGAAACACACCTGCAAACTGACTCAAAACCATAAAGAGATTGAAATAAACATTTCTGATATTTTGGGACAGAGGAATTTTCTTTTAAATAATCAATAGTTTAGAGTCAGTGTGCAGGAATGACTTTTTCAGGCTTTGCACCTACAAACGATGTGTGTATTATTGTGTTCCTAACTTCCTATTCAAAAGGATAAATTTAACGTTGTGGGACATACGTTTGTTTGATAGTTAGTTAAGACTGATTCCACTCTAATGCCTCTACATTAAGTATTAAGCTCAAAGCCAGGGTTAAATTAGTTGAGCTTAGTGTGAAGACTCTAAGCAGGGGACAAAAGCTAACCTGGCTAATAGAGACAGTTTTGATTGACCAACAGCCGGCGAAAACAGACACATGCTAGCCATTTTCCCTCCCTTCCCATCTTTATACTAAGCTATTCAGCTTGTTGTTGGATTCATTAAACCTCTCTATTTCTTCTTTACTGTTTAAAAACAGCTTTAAACTAGTGCTCCTGTGACGTTGCTGACCTCAATGAGCATTTTGATGCGTGTTATCCGCTGGAAGGGCAGCAGCAAGAAGGACATGAAGGGCAGCCGCTGACATTGAGGTGACTCTTGGAGACGAGTGATGACCGTAGCAAACTGTGCGTTGCTCTTCCTGTAGACGAACATAAACGCACATATGAAAGGTATGTAATGTAGCTCTGATGTTCATATTTGTGTGAAATACAGAAGAAAAAGTGGTAAAGGAGAATAAAACTCCATTGAACAGCATTAAAAATACACGCCTACTGTGGTATTTCATTTTCTTGACATATACAAAATGCTGTGAATAAATAAAACACACAAGAGGAAATTTGAAATAAGTGAAAAAATCCTTACAAGAGCGAGGTGTAGGTCTTATCCTGGTAGATCTGGTTGCGGACGTAGTCGATGTAGGCCGGGAAGTTGTGCTGGGCGTGGTAGTGGATGATGTCACAGATGTCTTGAAAGACCAGCTCCTTGAATATGCGTTCCTCCAGGTCCTTCAAGAACCTGTGGAGTCGGAGGGCAAAGGTTTCACTAAACGTAAACGGGTTTTTGAACCGTAAAGAACAACCAGACACATAGGAGGCTTTAATTATCTCAGGAAAAGACTTGTTACATCTTTGTTTTTCCTTCCTTTCTCTTTGTATCTTTGTCCCAAGTGACCTTGTAATAGTTCAAGTCATTAATCACCGTCCTATTTCCCTTTTCCTTTATCTCCCTCCATCCTTCCTTTCTGCCCTTTCTCACCTCTCGCTGACCTCTCGGACCCTCAGGATGTTGGAAAAGAGGGTTTTCCTTTCTCTGATGATCATCGTCGCCTCCAGCTCCCGGCTGTTCAGGAAGTGTTCGGTCAGAACTCGCAGGGATCGAAGGTAAGAGGCCTCGGACGTCAAAACCTCGAACATACTCTGCCAAGGGAAAAAAGACAAAAAGATTAACTTCAGCCTTTGTATTGGACTAAAACGCCTCTATGTTACTGTAGGTTTTCCATTATAAAACATTTGCAAGATTCTCCAACCGATGAACCAAAATGTGAGTTTCTATCTAAAGATGTAAAAGTTGGTGGTTTATCAAAAAATGACACCATCATAATTTAAATTTTTTCACATGCATTATTTATCTTTTACTTCCTGTACTCGACAGGATTTTTTTTCCTTCCTGTTCCAGTGACTGTAAAAGCTTTCTTAAAATTGGTTTATAGTGAATCAATATTATATCACAGCACCGAGTGATACACTGAGACGGAGTGGATCATAATTTATATAAAAAAACCACCACATTATTAATTTAAGATTTGATTTAAAACTTGATACTGCATCTCCCATTTCTCTTCTCCTCGCGTCGTTGATCATCCTCATCACATTAGCCTCTCTCCCTCCTCTCCTCACATCAGTCCCTCACCTCCTGGTACTTGCACTGCTCGGGGGTAAGCTGCTCCAGCACCCCTCCCTCCCGCACAGCTGGGAGGTCCTGCCACAGGGTGCTCTGGCTCGCTGCGGGCCCAGGGGCGTCCCTCGGTGCTCCGGTTCCAGTGCCGGTTCCAGTACCGGTTCCAGTACCGGAGCGATGGCCTGGCCAGTCCATGGCGTAGTCCACGCTACTTTTACTGATGTTGCGACAGACCGTCTGGCGTCGGATCTCCTTGGTGATGACGGTGGCCCGGTACGTCTGGTACATAGGTTCTGAGGAGAAACAAGGGGGTGCAGGGGTTCTGAGTAAATCCCAGTACACAAGTAACAAGCTATAATGGTGATGGCCAACATACCAACATGCTGACAGTGTTTCCTGTTACAGACTTTAATGTGACTTAAAAGCTGACTTGAAAGTCAGTGGCACAGACTTTGTGTCACAGGTGTCAATCTTACCATCCTGCAGCCGGGACTCCCAGCTGAACGAGGACACCCTCCTGAGGGAGTCGCTCCTGACTGGACGCCTGGAACAGGAAGCATGGAAAGAGAAAAGGGATCAACCAGGGTGATATGAAACAAAATGATCCAACAAAAGAGTGAATTGCGCAGTTAATTATTACTCCATAAACACAAAAACACTATTGTTGACTGTTAAGTCTGGTGAAATTCTACATTTTTCTTATCGTCAACAATTCTCATAAAAAGCCCAAACCCCCAAAAATGGTACTGCGTCTCTGAATACTATCTATTTCCATATATCTATTTTTAAGCCCAACTGAAGACTTAAACCTTTTTCAAAAAGGATTAATAGTTTCCTAAAAAACACTGGCTGCTGTCCTGAAACTAGACTTAACAATATGTTTGTTTGGGACTATTTTCAGCTGCGGATGAATACATATTTGATGTGCTAGTCAGTTTTTAACAAAAGCAGGTGGGTGTATGATTGATTGAAAGTAGGCTACAGTGCCGCTTTGCATGGTAATAAAGAAATACCCAGTGCAACAGTGTGGCTCATTGGTTTAGTAGTTTTTATACAACAATGGATTTCTATGTCACAGAAGAAACAGCTACACAGACAAAACTTGTAAATAGGATCAATTAATTGATGGTTTTGGTGTTTTGGTGGTATTTTTGACAAATACGAGAATATTCATCATCAGCCTTGTCTTTTTAAAAATAAAAGTAAGAGGTAAAGTGAGGCTGATAACTCACGGTTCTTCAGCTATATCCTCTTTCTCCCCCTCATTCCCTCCATTTACGTATCCTTCTGAAAAGAAAAGTATATGGAGTCATCGCTTTTGATTACACAGAAAATGAACAATTTGTGAATCATTCATAGCTCATCACAGGCTAAGATAATAATGTTTGTCCGGCACACACCTGCAATCTGTGTGAGGGATTGCGTTGAGGCACTACTGAGCCTCTTGGGGTCCGTCTTTGGTGGTGGAGGTGGGGGTCTTTGAGGGCTGAGTGAGAGAGGGGGGTTGGACATCTGAGGGCTCGGCCCACCGGCGCCGTTAGGGGACGAGGGCCGCAAGTTACGCCACTCCTCCAGTGTGGGCTGAGGTAGAAGAACGCCCCGGTGTACCGGCGTGAGGCTGCGGCCGTCATGAGCCACAGGCATCCTCGGCGGGACGGCAGGCGGCACCTCGCCCGGGCTGGAGACGGGTTTGGTGTCCGTCTGAAACTCTGACGTCGGGTCTGAGGTGCTGTAGGACAGTTTAGACTGGCGAGGTGGTTTGCGTACCTTGATACGAGGAATGTCCGGTTCCTTACACACAGATGTGGACTTTCTAGTATTGGGGTTGACCACTGGGAGCGTGGCCTCGTATATATTTTCTTCTTCGTTTTGAGTGGATAAGTGGTGAATTTGTGGTGACTGTGCCCGTTTGGGGGGAACCGGGGGAGAGTGGGAGCGAGTGACATCGAGAGAGGAGAGAACGGAGCGAGGGCCCGGGTCCGAAAGTCTCCTGTGACCATCGGCGATCAGAACATCCAAACATTGGTGGAACTTTGCCTTTTCGTGTTGTTTCAACACTTCACTTTCATCAACCACAGGAATCCAGTCCACCTCTTCCCCTGCGTCACTGTCCTTGTCCAATACCGTCACTACCGCTATATCTTTATCCCAATACTCCTGCTCTTCCTCATCAGTTTCATAGTCGTCTCCATCTCCTACCTCCACCTCCACGTCCACGGGCACCCATATTAGTTTCATCCCAGGCCGCTGGTGGTGGCACACACAGCTGCAGCCTGGGTCGCAGCATGGACTGAGAGGTGTGTGAGGACTGTGCTCCGTCTCCGGTTCACCTCCTCCAATCAGACGAATCTCCACCTCTTTTCCATCAGGCGCTGCATCGAAAAAAGAAGCAACACAGATTAACTGCTTTGAAACGTTTATGAAAATAAATCATCAACATTTTTTTAGTTCCTATTGAAGGAAACATAAAGCTTTTTTTCCCCTCCAGGCTAAAACACTCCAGCCAATAGGTGTGACGGAGCCGTTTCCTGTCCACTTCTTTCCTACATGTGTATCCCCAGATAGGGCGGCTCACTTTCATTAAGAGCTTTTTTTTTTTTTTTCCAGCTTCACACAGCACACACTGGACTGTCGAGTCAGCAGTTCATCGCTATGCAAATACAGCATGTCTGCAAGGGGTGTCTTCAAATATTCATGGAAAGCTCGGAGCGTTGGAAAAATCCAATATTGACAAAAGGAAATGGAAGAGGTGGAGGAAAGAGAAAGTTGAAAGGAGGATGGGGAAATGGGTCATATGAAAGGAAAAGAAGATTAATTAAAAAATAATGGTCCAACTCAATATCAAACATTTCCATACAAGCCATATAAGGATTGCACTTTTTACATGTGTTTTTTAGGGTGATTGCATTATTTTATTAAAACGCCATGAGTTTAGTTTGTTGCAAACAGTTGCATTAAGCTTAATTGCTCAAATATCACCATTCAATATCACCATTCTCTGTCTGAATTAATTGACAACTATTTTAATCCTGGATTAATATTGAAGGTTATCTTTCAGGCACAAATGCCAAACATTCTCTGGACCCAACATACCAATTATTTCCCCCAATTTTCTGTCTAAACAATTGATCAGAAAATAACAGACAGATAAATCGTTACCGACAATAATCGTTCATCAATTCTGGTGGTGTGTGGCTGTATCGCCACAGAATCTGATGACTTTAAAGGCTTCTTGTTGCTAACGGGGAACCAAAACAATGAAGTGAAAGCAGAGTATGTGTAACGAGGGAGGGAACACACAGATCTGTATTTAATCAGGCAGCCAATCAAATGTCTTTGGCTTCCTTGTTGAGTCAGGCCAAAACTGAAAATGACACATCAAGGGACATTCTTCTGTCAACGAGATATAACTGAACACCTCAAGCACACACACACACACACACACACACACACACACACACACACACACACACACACACACACACACACACACACACACACACACACACACACACACACACACACACACACAGATGTGATCAGCTGACTGAAAGAACCTGTTTATGGCTGTTGGTTAATATTAAACCAGAGGAACAACGCCTGACCTTTTAAGAGAACTGATTCAGACAAATTATCCTGACTGCCCTGTAGATTTAACTTTTAATTCAATAAAGACACACGTTCATGCAAAAGTATGTACACGCACACTGTTTGCAGTTTTATCAATGAGAGCAACCTCTGAACAAAACTACACTCAGTCCAGTGTTTGTGAAACTTTAGCTACATTGCAGGTTGTGTGAGACTGTCAGAGGATACGAGGAGTGAGTAAAACAAAGTGTATTGTGTCAAATAAACACAACATTAAATGTTGCCGGCTCTGATTGGCAGCCAAATGTAAAGGTTATTTGACATAAAAGTAAATTTACAAGAAATCACATGACACAGCTTCCTGATATTTACCATATCGAGCTGGAGGCGGGACAACTGTTTTTGTCATTACTACCCTCATAGGTGATCCTATAATAAATACTTAAACTTCACTTTTGACTTTATTATTTTCCCAAAGTAAACTTGGTCGACGGCACAGCATTACACACAGGGACTAACAGGTGACAACAACAATCTATAGTCGAAAACATAAAAATGATGTTACAAAAAGAATGTGTGAAATATATTCAAAAGTAAAATTCTATTTAAAGGAAGAAGCAGTAGATGAAGACAAAAACAGAAAGATAAAAACAAACTAAAATCCACTGTACCTGATCGTCTTCCTCCCACACAGATGCTCTCCACCTCCTCTCCTCGCTCGCTCTCTCTCTGCCTCCTCTTCACAGGCAGCGGAGGCGCCCTCTCTCCCCCGATCTGAAGCTGCAGACTGGTGCGGCCCGGTTTGGGCTTTACCGTAGGCGGCCTTCTGTAGCGTTTAATACGCAGCACTTCCGCGGTACCATTGGTGGGTTTTTTCCCCAATTCAACTGGCTCCTTTTGGCTAAACTTGTTCACAATATTCTTGACCTTCCCTCCAGAAAGGCTCGCGCCGCTGACTTTTTCTCCCGGAGGAGGGGAGCTGGTTTGTGGCGACGGTTTGGGAGGGATGTCCGGTCTTGGTTTGGCCTCAGGTTTGAGGGGTGAAGGCGACGCGGGCCGCTGGGATGCCTCCTGGACAGACATGGTAGATAGAGTCTTCTCTTATGATGCGTTTAACTCCCAGCCCTGACCAATCAGAGGTCAGGCTTTAAGGGCAAAGGTCAATGTGAGCATGTCGTCATAACCTGATGAGCAAAGAGAAAGGAGAAGAAAGTTTAAAACCAGATATTATAGCAGATGTAATGTCTTAATTATCAAAAGCAACTTGTCTTGCATTTTATGTCTCATTAGACAGTAGAAAGGGAATGTGGGAAAAGGGAGAGAAAGGTCACAGGTCAGACTTGGACTGGGGAAGTAGTGATTACATAGTGAGCGCCTTAAACATCTAGGTTAGTGGTTCTCAACCTCTTTGGTTTGTGACTCCTTAAAAAAGGCACAACTCACTCAAATTATAGTCACATTTTGTAGCTAAAACTAACATTTACACAACCATATAAACATTACATAATTCAGTATTTTCATTACAGTATAATCTCAAAATCAGACTTTTGAGCTCTGTGCTACTAAACCCACGACTGTAAGGCCTCATAAGGAAAATGAACTTTGCACTGTAAGGAGACCACTCATTTAGAGAAAACACATTCCCACAAAGAAACAAGAGATAATCAGGTGAAATTATAGCTGAGCTGTTTGTTTACAAGGTGACGCAGTGAAGGGAAGTCCAGCTATGACTACAGATAATACATTTTTCAACCATGAATGTGCCTAACATCTCTGTACATATTCTTAAATGGTTATTTATTAATGACTCACAGCTGAAAAGCTGGATTTGCTGTCAGTAAGAGTCGGCCTGTGGAAACTATTTTAAAACGTACAGCTCGGACCTCTGTGTAAAAGGACAAAGTGAAGCAACAAACACAAAATGCCAATTCTTCTTTGGTTTGCTGTCTGGCAAGCTGACCTTTAGAACAGTTTTTATATGATTCATGACACCCCTGTTGTATTTCAATTAATAGTTAACCACTGTTTCAATACAATTATGTACTTATAATAACTCCACCCTATCTACTGTTGTTGCCTTTACAGGTTGAAGAGCCTCAAGCTCCTTGTAGTATTTTACCTTTCAGCTATGCCACAAGCCGTCCGAAAAGGTTTTACAATCCTTAATATTACTTGTGCAACAACATTTTTCTGAAGTCTTTTACATAAACGTGTGCTGCTATCCCTTAAGCAAAGAAAGCTCCCAACACTGAGACATTTCCTTATTCAAAGCACTCTTGTCATTCAAATAAAGCAATCAAACGAGACGTTTCTTTCAGCGTCTTTAAAAAGAAACTCGATGACAGTAATGAAAAATTCTGTTTCCATTATGGGCGACCAATTGGCCATGCTTCAGATTCTTCTCAACGTGTCTCACATTTTTTTTTCCATGTGTGCAACAGTTGATGTAATACCAAACCAAAAGGGGGTTAGTCATCTTCTGAGTGACTCATTCAGTAATCACAGCAGAGCTACAGGAGAGGACGTTACTGCTTTGTGTGACTCTTTGATTAATACGTTTTGCTTGTAGCTGTATGCATTACACATACATCATTACAAGGCTGCAACAAACTACATTTCTAATTGACGATAAACGTAATGATGTTAGTCTGTCAGTCAGTCCGACACCTTGGTCCGGACTGAAATATCTCAACAACTATTTGCTTGTTTCAGAACAAATTCTAAAACAATCAATTAAATAATCCCTCAACTGACATTGACAGTCACTGGTTTCAGCTTCTCGAATATGAGAATCGTCAGCTTTTCACAGCTTAATATTGCTGACCATTTTAAATCTTAAAATCAGAACATTTGAAGGCATCATCCTTGAGTCTGGGAAACTGTAATGGGCATTTTTCACCAACAGACACATACTCTAGTTTGACGTCCTATTCAGCACTTCTGATAAAAACTATAAGTATGAAACTGCAGCCTCTTATGGACGCATTATCTTATTATTGAGTTGCATTATGGGAAAGTCTGAGTTTTTGGAGATTGTACCATACAACAAACAACTCTTTTAATCTGTCTCTCTCAAGCCACCAAGTACTCCATTAAAGGGGCATTCACAAAGTGTTCCCTTGCTTTGTGAAAGATTAGAGGCTGTTGTGTTTTATATAAAGTGCCAGTAATTTCATAAGTAGTCGCGACCGGAACAGACAACATTTTCAAGAAATGAATCGAGACTAGTGCCTAACACCAGCAGGTAAACAAAAGCATCATAGACAGCAGCCTACGTTAAGTCAATAACACACAAGCAGTAGCTGAGCGTTACTTAGGAAGTACACCGGCTGGTCAGACCAGTTTGGAAGTGATGTGCGTGCTTCACAGTCAGCGAGCTTAGAATTAAAAAAAAGACAGACAAGGTTTCACGTTTCAGTCTGACTGGAAACTGTTTCTGGTCAGACAAGCAGTATTAGATGAATAGAAAATGATATTACATGAATGTATCAGGACGTTAACTGGGAAAGAAACGGTTCCCTTTCTCAAAATACCATCAATCTCAGTTCAGTTTTTAACACTCCTTTTCTTGGAAGTCTTCAAATTCTTCATTTTTGGGTACTTTATTCTTGTTTTTTATAACCTCAGACATCAGGAAACATGACGTCAGGAACATTTGTGTGTGTGTATGGGTGTGTGTGTGTGTGGGTGGGTATAATGTAGGTCTTTCCAGGTTTCAGTTTTGTCCCTCTGGTTATTATCATTGTCAACAGGGTGACATATAAACCTAAATTGGAGGGTGTGTACACTCACAAAGCACTCTTCTATACAGTGGGAAGAGCACGTTCTGATTGTGTGTTAATGCACTTACAGACCAAGTGAGAGACTAGACTTGAGGTTACAATTCCCCTCCTGACTTTCTTTCAAAAGTCCCCCCCCCACCAGACTTCACTTCTCTTTTGTCTCCTTTTGGTGTATTGACCTGGTTTGTTCAATAGCTCCTCCAGTCTACTGGACCCTACACACACACACACACACACACACACACACACACACACAGGCTGGGTCAGTGGGTCATTCATTCCAGTAAGTGTATTTGTCCCGGCAAATCCAATAATTATCAGATATGGTGTGACCCCCTAAATCAGACCAGCTTGAGAACAATCCTCAAGTGCTTAAAGGGGGCGCCCATTAACACAATACTCTCTCTCTCTCGTTCTCTCTTTCTCGCTGTATGTGTGTGTGTGTACAGTATGCCATCTGCTCTGGACACTAATGGGTCAGTGTGTATACAAAAATGGGTTGTGGTGGTGGGGGCTTTAAGAGAGCGACCATTACAATACATGTGATGCGTGTAGGCTCCACGTTGGACAGGAAGAGGGGACGGAAAAGGTGTGTGGAGAAGGAAAACACAACACACACACACACACACACACACACACACACACACACACACACACACACACACACACACACACACACACACACAGGGGTGGGAATCCAGGAAAGAGGAATAAGCACATTGAGTTGTTGTGATGTCACAAGTGATAGATTGGCAACAAGAAAACCCTAGTTATAAATAAGTAAATATAGATATAATGTTTTAGGTCAATAACTCACATCTGAAGCTGCCAACAATGATCTACAGATCATTATTATAACAAAACCTAAATATATTAGATATTAAACTACTTAAAGATATTCTATAGTAATACCACAAGGGTTAAAATAATTATATTTCAGTATGACAACGTCACTATAACCTTATAACCATTAACTAGTGTTACAGTGGTTTCCATAAGGGCACAGGTGCTTCCAAACCTCACCTGCTAGATTAAATTGCACATTATGAACAAATCTCATTTAAGCCACTAAGGGAAAACTCACCAGTCTTGTTCATGCATATCCTTTCCCTTCAGTCATTCGGCTCTAGTGTTGGCAGTCCTGCATGCTTAGCTTTGGCAAGGAAACAACGCTTTCTGCTCCAAAAACCAGTCCAAGGCGAGAAATACACTGTTAAGAACAAATGATCCACAATGCATAAACTGGCTCAGAGTCTTATTGTTTGCTGTGACAGGCTTGTTGTCTGAGCACCCATCATCCCTCTGTTGTTGTCTCCTTTGTTACCGGCAGCCTGTGTGAGAGGACGGACGGGAGGCAGCAGAGAGGCAACCCCCCTGAGGAGGAGGAGGAGGAGGAGGAGGAGGACCACAGCTGACAAGCCACTAAAGCATGGGCCTCAGGTTCTGGGAAGGGATTTCAAAATAAAATATTCATTTGAACAAGGTTATATTTATTGACCAAAGCCTAGAGCAGTGAGTGGTTCTCAACCTTTTTTTCAGTGATGTACCCCCCTGTGAAATATTTTTTCAGCCAAGTACCCCCTAACCAGTGCAAAGCATTTTTGGTTGAAAAAAAGATATAATACGCTTTATTAAACTGTCAACACTGAAGATTGCATAGTTGCATTGAGTTCAGTTTATGAACTAACACTTATATTTTATTTAATATTTATTAAATAACTATTTTTAAAGGATTTTTGAATGGATGCTAATTTTAAATATGTTTTTTAAAGATCTCACGTACCCCCATTTGAGAACCACTGGCCTAGAATATTGCATTCCAAGCCATCGTCCTCTTGTTTGATAAATGTATGTTACGACGAGTTAGATAATGATGATTCCCTCCTCTTGGTCATTTTTGACAATATGAATGCTAATACAGTACCAGTCAAAAGTTTGGACACACCTTCTCATTCAACTACTTTGAATAATCTAAAAATATAAAACATATTCTGGTTTGTTGAGCATTTGTTTGTTTACCACATAATTCCATATGTGTTCCTTCATAGTTTGGATGTCTTCAATATTAATCTACAATGTAGAAAAAAATAAAAAATAAAGAAAAACCATTGAATGAGAAGGTTTTAACTGGTATAGTATTTTTTTATTTTAACAAATGATTAGGTTGGATGATGGTGGCTGGATGTATTCTTAGCACTTATTGTATTCGAATTAGTTTGTTGCACTTATTGTATTCGTATTAGTTTGTTTCTGCACTGTACTTTTGCTCTGGTTTATGCTCTTAGATGCTTGTTCAAGAAAGGAGATGCACTTATGACTTCTGGTGACTAGTAGTTCTCTTGAATACCTATATTGAATACACTTATTGTAAGTCGCTTTGGATAAAAGCGTCTGCTAAATGACTGTAATGTAATGTAATTCTGGGTAATATGTTATCACCTGATGTACACAATTAAATGGAAGCCTGTGTGATGGGTTTTAGCATTCGTTTTACATATTTTATAATGTATTTTATGAATTTCGTAATGTTTTTTGTGTTTAGGTCTGCGTGTGTTCTGTGGTTAACGTGGCTGCAAGACAAATTTACCATTGGGGACAATGTTTTATTTACTTTGATAGAAATAAGCAAGACCTAATTAAAACCAATGTATTATTAATAAATAAGAATAATTATATATATATATATATATATATATAATAATTTAATATATATATATTAAATAACTATTTTTAAAGGATTTTATATATATATATATATATATATATATATATATATATATATTACAGTGCTACATTGTTGCTCTCTACAGATGTAAATTCAAATTACTTGAATAAATAATTACCCGCATTATTTACACATAACAATGGAATTGTGAATTTTATCTCCATTTTTCCATGTCATTCAAATTTAACTTAAATCCTAAAAACTGAAAACATACAACTGTATAAAAGTTGTGCAGCATATAGTACATGCAAAAATACCCATAGGGTTGGAAATTTACTTTTTTGTCCACCTGCCACTTAATTTCTTTCACCAGCCAATTTCTAGGCAATGTGAAATTACATGTGATAATTAATAAAACAAGATCTACAAAATTCCAGGAATATGCTATTTTATTTCACAAGATAAATATTTTAACTGAAATATTTTTCTCTCCCTCTTTTTATTTTAGCACTCTTAATTTGAAGGCCAACATT
The DNA here is from genome assembly GCF_027596085.1 of Anoplopoma fimbria. Lineage (NCBI taxonomy): Eukaryota > Metazoa > Chordata > Actinopteri > Perciformes > Anoplopomatidae > Anoplopoma > Anoplopoma fimbria. The sequence goes on along the minus strand of NC_072455.1, from coordinate 19,664,184 downwards.
TCCCAATTTTGTCACTTCCTGGGTGTTTATCATGGACTTCTTTGGTCTTCCAATCTACTAACGAATGAAATAAACCTCTCAGTATTTGTTTATTTTAAGGTTGGTATTGCAAAAGTATTATATTATGTTTTATTTGTTTGCCACTTGCAGTAAAGTCTGTGCTGGTTTCAGTTAAATAGTAAAAAAAACTTCCCTTTTCAAATTGAGATATAGTCACTCATTAATAACAATAATAATGACCAAGGCAGTTATATACTATTGTGCTGGGGTGACCACTGTAAATGAATATCACATGATTCAGCATATATCATCTCTTTATGGTAGATTACTTGTTATTACCATAGATTGTACAAGTACCTCCCCTCACCTCAGTATTTTACATTTGTGTCCTACTCCCACCTAGCGCCTTAGATCGGAACAGACTATAGTGTACAGAAAATATTACAGTTTATTTTAGATGTCCAAAAATATTTTGGGTTGTAAATGCTGGTATAATATTTTAATAGTTTTAATATTATTTATAGTTTAATAGCAAATCTATGCAAAGAAAAGAACAAATAATAGATGAAAACTAAGACATGAGAAACCCCAAAAGTACTTATGATGAGTCAAATTTTTGACCTGCCACTTAAAATGTATTATCTTATAATTTGGGTTCACTATTTCAAAAATTGGCTTACTATTTAATTTTAAATTAGTTTAATATTTTATTTATTTACCATATAAAATCTCTAATTTAGTAATACAAACTTTGAACAAACTTTCTAATTAGTTTTGACCTGCCATACTATTTCTGACTTACCATCTTGTCATTTTGACTTCATAAGACAAAATCTTTGCTTACTATCTCATAACTTTTACTTAGTAACTCAAACTTTTGTATCATTATCTCACAATTAAGAATATCAAGAATTTGCTTTAGAAAGTACAAATATTGAATTAAAATCTTATAATATCAAAATATTAACCCACATTGGTACTTTCTATCTAATCTATTTTTGTTTTACCTGCCATACATACATTTTTTAATAATTTATAACTAATTATTTATGAAATTTGGCTTCAATAATATCTAAGCTGCATATATTTTCAGAAAAAATATGATTTTCTGATTCCTGTAAAGCCATGTATGGAGCACACCATTATGAATGATAAGTAGACCCGGTCAGTTTGATGAACTTGAGACATAAAGACTTATAACTTGTAACAATTCTTTTACTTATCCATTCCCACTCCGGACACCACATTTGACTCTTCATTTGTTCCTCTCTGCCTTCCCCTAGGGTCTTGATAATTTGGATTGCTTGTGTTTGGGTGGTTGTTCGGTTTTAATAGATATTCTTAGATTTCATTATGATTAAATTAATTAAAATTTTTATTTTATTTTTTTGTTTGTTTTTAGTGTTTTATTATTATATTTGATTATTGTGATTGTTCTACCCTGTGCAGCACCTTGAGATTTCTTTGTATTTTAAAGTGTGCTATATAAATAAAATCCATTATTATTATTATTATTATTATTATTATTATTATTATTATTCTACATCTGTAAATAACAGCAGGATGTGTGGAGTGGAACAAAACAATCGGGGTCTACTTTAGCTGGATGCTCCTGCTGCGCAAAGATACTGCGGCATTTCCTTTATACTCGGTGAGCCGCAGTGCATGCTGGTATCCCTCCGCCGGCAGAGGAAACGCTCCTCGACCAATCACATGCGTGTTTACACCATCACCTGTCAGACGCGCACCCTCCGCTATATTTTCTCTCTGAAAGGTAGGAACCATGCATTTATTTCATTTTTTTTTTAATCTGTTTATTTAAATAAGTGATAAATAGACTTTATGTTTCACCAGCGAGGGGAGCCGGTTCTGCTACACCCGAGAAACATGCAGGGTGAGCCGGGTGAGCAGGGTGCGCTCACCCCGGAGCTGCAGAGCTGCTGATCCGTCCGCCTGGCTTGTTTTTTAGCCGATTATCAGAAAGTCCTTGCTTAATCATCCCCGGCTGAGGTCGGAGCACAGTGTTAGCTTTGCAAACCCGGGTTACTGTTGTTTAAATTAAAAAAAACAACCCTTTTAACATTGCATTTCTGCAGAGGTTGCTGCAGCCCTCCAGCTATCAGGACCGGCCGTGCATCCTCAAGACACAAGTACAGACCCTGGTCTGCAAGAGGGAGATGCATTTGGTGGAGCTGTGCACGGTGCATGGTGCACGGCTGCATTCATTTCACCGTTATATATATATATATCTTATTTATCTCTTGTTAACTGTGGTGTTTCTGCTCAAAGCTGCAGCTCAGTGCGCGTTGATCTGTGTTGCAAGGTGCCTCTTTGTTCCTTTCATTTTGGTCTTAACGTTTCCTTATTATTTAACCCGTTAACAAACGTTCCTTCAATAAGACATAGCGATAACCCTAATGTAAAATGATGCTGTGCTGCAATTTATGAAAATGTTCCTTAGCATTAATAGTAATATATACATTAAGAAGAGGAAGTACAATGATTCATTATGTGAGACAATGATCTCAGTCAGTTACATAATGTTATAAGTGCATTAATTGATATTGCTGAAATGAATGTGTAAGTATCTTACTACTACTTACTGTACTTAACTATACCGTTTACTGTAGTATTTGGTTAAGGTGGAGCTCATTCTAGCTTCTATATTTGCTGTTTAGTAACATACGTTTTATAAAGATGTAAATATGCATCATATTTCATAAGCTCTTTTTGGTTTATGTATGGAAAATCTTATTAATGCAAACAAACTAGTGCTGTCAAATAACTGCACATGGAGTGAAATATTTGCCTCTGAAATGAATTGCAGTCAGAAGTAACATTAAATGGAAATGTATGTTTAGTACGTCAGTAATTGTGGTTAGTTGTATTCTACCACTTCCCCTTAACAAACCGATATTCTTCTTGTTTCAGATAAATAGCTTTTAAGTTGTTAAAATCATCTTCCTTAATCTTTGACAGTAACGTATATATATATTCTCTCACTGCATGTTTCAGCTTTTCGCTGAAGCTGTAGGATGTTTTCACTGAGGGAAATATTTAAAATCTAGACACCATGTGTTTTTTTTTGGCTGCACAATTCCATCAAATGGACATATTTCACATTTCTTGTGTAACATTTTATACACGTTTTCCCAAACTTTAAGCTGTAAAGCAAATGTTAGTGTCCCTGGATCATTGATTTTGTGAAACTATAAAGGTGGGAAGATGAGCAGAGAGATGTAGAGATGGGAGGGGAGTGAATCAGATCCAGACGGAGTAAGGTGCAGTGCAGTGTGGGTGTTCACAGTATTAACCCAGCCTCCGTGCAGTATACCTTTTTGATTTACAGTGTTTGCTTTCAGTCTTTTTATTTCTCCTCCTGTGCACCCAGGAGCTGAAACACACACTCGCACTGAAGCGCCTACGGTAACCACTAACTGGACGGACTCTCTGGCAATTGACCTTTTGCAGGTAAGCCTGGGCTCACTTTATACAGTACTATTATACAATACACAAGCTGCTGTTGTTATTCTCATCTTCAAGACTTTTTCTCCTCGAGTTGCATCTTGTACCATTTATAGTGTAGCTACATTTTCATGGCTTTTATAAGAGATTAGCAGTGTCTTTACCAGCAGGGACAGATTTCACATGACCGTTATGATCAAATTACAAATAGGGTGCACACAGTGACACCAGACAGGATGGATTTGCATACCTGTTTGTTAGGGAGAAAAACACCTTGGTTGTTAAAGATATTAAAGCAAAAATATTAAGTAAAAAATTGTGTTTCCCATGAATGAAAACAACTGTTATTTTGGATCGTGACATTATCTTAAAGGTACAAACAAGAAATACAAGCAAGAAATGTAAGAGACAAAACCTGATTTACCCCCTCAACTTAATTACAGAACATTTTTATGAGGTTCTCGTTAATGTGTGGTTTTTAGCATTTGAATGATTTTTATTTTATGGCTGCACCAGCTATAAAATGTAATATCCTCCCTAAATCACTGTGTCTGTGTTTACAAAGATGGTCTAACATGCATAGTCAGAGGAGCAGTTCAATGATTTGTAGTCTTTGGATTATGCATTTTTTTTAAAAATGCCCTGAGAAGACCCACTGTTGACAAGATCCCGCGGTTCTGATTCACGAGGAATGTCAGCCGCAGTTGTTTTTAGACTGAGACGGCTCTTAGTGTCCGACTTGTGATAACCCGGTCCCTGAGGCTATGTGGCACCGTGTGTTTGTCTGAGGCGTGCAAACTGCTAATTGGAGCATCCCAGGTGTAAAGAACAGCATCGGTGCAGTGAAGTAAATCTTCTGGGGTTTGTGGAAAGCAATAAAAGAGAATAAACAACAGTACAATGAAAGTAGGGAGGAAGAACAATTCAAGAGACACAGTTTAAAACAGGTTACTGTATTTCTGATGGCTCTCTGCAGTCAGATCGTCCAGTTAGTACTTTATAATAAAACTTCATCATTAACATTTTATCATTCTTGTCAACAACTTTCCATCTCAGAGATTCTAAGGTTTGATTTATCATAACGATTATTACTCCATACTTCCCACCTCTCTGTCTTAGTGGAATAGCGGAATACGTCTTGAACCATGAGCTCAGTGGCAGTGTTGACCCCGGAAAGCTTTGCGGAGCATCGCAGTGGCCTGAAGGACCAGGATATGACGGGTAACATCCACCTGTCATCTGTTTACCTGTTTTTTTTTACTTATTAGAAGGCTTTTACCTCAGTAGCCCAAGCTAGTTAGCCACTTGAGTAAAAACATTTAGATTTCCCCTCCTTACCTTTGCTGTGCGATCTCACTTTCTTTGTACTATACATGATCATTTATGAATGTTTTTTTTCTGAGGTTGAAAGTTTTCATCTGTCTGTATACAGATAAACTACCCTCCATACTAATTGCTCCTTAATTTGTAATAATCCTCCTCTATCCATCCACTCATGCATTCTGTTTTCTTTTTTCCATCCTTACCTTCACCCTTGCCTTATTTTTCTTTGTCTCTGTGGGCCAGGCTGCGTCCCAGAGGACGAGGCCTACATCCCTACCTACCTGGAGGCCTTCCCTCCGCTGCCGGAGAAGGGGGCACCAGGGGAAAAGACTGGGGAGCCAGTTTCGGCGTGGGGGAGCAAGATCAGGCCCATCAAAGCCTCCGTCATCACCCAGGTCAGGCAGCCACTGACTACATACTGTTTTGACATTCATGCAAAAAAATGAAATGCAAAAATACTATACTTCAATGTCTGTCTTTCATTCCTCTGCTCTTTAGAAATCTTTCTGACAATAACTAAATTTGGCCACAAGCGACACGAGCGGTCGATAAGAAGCACCAGTCATGGGAAAATAAGCAAATGAGACAGGTTGACTGAAATTTGAACCTTCCCCTCTGACCCGCTCTCTGTGTGTAGGTGTTCCACGTGCCCCTGGAGGAGCGACGCTACAAGGACAACAGCCAGTTCGGGGAAGGCGAGGAGGCCAAAGTGTGCTTGGACATCATGCAGCGGACGGGGGCCCACATTGAGCTGTCCCTGGCCAAAGACCAGGGCCTGTCCATCATGGTCACCGGCAAACTGGACTCTGTCATGAAGGCTCGCAAGGAAATCGTAGCTCGTCTGCAGACGCAGGTAAATTCACCTCAGTTGTTTGTGCTGATATTTTGTTATATGTTTAAACTGTTGGGTTGCGGGATACTAAGTGCATTGTGGGGGTGTTTTCTTGACTAGATCTATTGAGAATATTGCCTTTCTTTGGCTTAATAAAAATGAAGCAGTCTAAAGCATCAATGCATTTGTCAAGAGCATTGTTGCAAATTAAAATAATTTTACCAATAATGCAACAAATTTCCTAAAGACACAGAATAAAATGGATAAACTTAGTTACTTTTGCACGTTGTGATTTAATCTGTAAGCTTTGTAACACAGCTGTACAGTCATGAGATAATCACCTTGATTGAAATGAGTTCTTTCATTTTAACTTCTTCTTCATTGATACATTGAGTGATGATATATTGGTGCAAACACATTGTGTGCTAGTGATGAATAATTTGTGTTTTTAGGGATTACACGTTCCTGTATTTTGGAACCTCACCAAGTCCATCTTTAAGTGACTGAGATATAAAAAGGGTTTTGTCTTAATGGTGAATACTGTTGGTAAAATGCCACTGAGTAACAGATGTTTCTTTGAGGAAGAACAACGACTCACATCACTTAAACTGGTGGATGGGATCAGAGGTTTTAATGTGACATTAAAAGTGTGACATCTGTTACTTTTATTGGTGTTTGCTCTTTTTACATCCTCACAAAATTATATAAGGAGAGTTTGTTCTAGCAGCAGCTTGAACAATCCTATCTGTGCAGGCAGGCCGCTTTAGGACAGAAAGTTGAGCTGAAAAACGACCGTCAGCTCCCGAGGGTGGCCTTTCTGGGCCTCAGCAGTAAACATGCTGATTTCCACTTCACTTGGTGCACTGAGGTCCACGCATAGAGCTGAACTGCAGTTATTGATAAAAGAGTGCAGAAAAACAATCCCTCCTCTTCGCAAGGTCAAATGCTTTTGTTTTTGTTTACCTACTGAAAACTCAAATATTCCATTGTTACTGAAAATTAAAGTCATGGTAAACTAGAAATGTGAGAAACTATTGATATCACGGAAATGTTGAAACCTCAGCAGCTACATCAACAATTCTATACGGTTATCGATATTTCTGACCTTTTAAGATCGACTATATGCTAATGAAAGAAGTTCGGTTTTCCTGTTCAAGTCTGAATAAGACTTTCTCCCTCTCCTCCCAGGCTTCAGCTACGGTCGCCATCCCCAAGGAGCACCATCGTTTTGTCATCGGTAAGAACGGTGAGAAGCTGCAGGAGCTGGAGCTGAAGACCGCCACCAAGATCGCTATTCCGCGTCCCGACGACCCCAGCACCAACATCCGCATCACTGGCACCAAGGAAGGCATCGAGAAGGCTCGCCATGAAATACTTCTGATCTCTGCTGAACAGGTGAGCTGTGGGGGTTTGAACATGGAGGCCTTAAAAAAAGCTATTTTAATTGGCTAACACCCAGCTATTAAGAGCTGAAGACATTGGTGCCGCTGAATATCTTTTTGATATTTTACTTTATTCCCTATCTAATCATATCAGACTTTATTTACATATTGGTCGACTCTTCTGTTTGCCGACTCCCCCCCTCCTCCTTCCACTCACGCTAACCTCATCAACAGGACAAGCGTGCGGTGGAGCGTCTGTCCCTGGAGAAGGCCTTCCACCCCTTCATCGCAGGCGCCCACAACCGGCTGGTGCAGGAGCTGAGCCAGGAGACGGGCGCTCGCATCAGCATCCCTCCACCCAGCCTGCCCAAGGACGAGATCGTCATCACCGGGGAGAAGGAGGCCGTCGCCCTGGCGCTCAGCCGCATCCGAGCCATCTATGATGACAAGGTGTGTTGGATCAAAAAGAAAAGTTTATAGCGAACATAGAGCTCTAACTAACTCAGCTGTTTGACTTAAGAATTTATTTGTGAAAAAATTCACATTCCAGTCGGGGACCTTTTGTTTCATAGCATACACCTCTCTCTTCCCTCTATTTCTACTGTCTATGAATTCCTAAAAACCTTTAAATACAATTTATTTTGTGACATCTGGATTAAAAATAAAGTTGATAGTTGATTGATCATTTCACTCAGTGTCCTTAAACTATATAACTAACTTAATTACCTTGTAAAATAAATAATAAATATACTGTCTTATAATTATATTATTATAATTTATCTGACTCCATTGTCTATTTGCGGTTTGTTGTTTTTCACCTTTCGAATTCCTTTTCGCTGCAATTTGATTCAGTTTTTTAATCTATTTATCTGCTTAAGCGATATTAATTCTACCGTGATAGTAAATTAAGAATCCACAACGGCTCTTGTTCTCAGATCATTCACACCTTTGTGGATTTTTTCAGTTTTCAATTTATGCCCATTTTTAGTCTGTGCTAGACTTGCCCAGATGAGACTTTATTGCAAGACACAGAATTGCAGATATTAACTTTGTGGTCGTCTGTTTTCATGACAGTCTACACTTAAACCACTTTTTCACTCCACTGCCTGGATCTTAAACCTCATCTGCAATAACAATGTTCACTGTGTTTTTGTAATAAGGAAGTTTTTATCAGTGGTGTTTTATTTTCTACCACACACACAGTAGATTGATGACACACGGTGAGGAAGCGTGTGTGCTAGATGAATGCTGGCGATAGGCAGGGCCGGAGATAATGTGGAGAGAAAATTGGATTTCACCAGAGAACAACAGGATGAGAATGCTAATGTCATTTAGTGCATATGCATGAGAGGCAAAAACAAATATATTCTCTTGCTTTGAATCACTCTCCTCTCCCTCTCTGCTCACCTTTTGGCAGCTTATTTCCTTTTGTCTCACTGTCGCTCAGTCCTACTCATTTCAACTTTCGTCTGCTTTGTCCTTCCGGTTTCCTGTCTGTCATTCCCCTCTCTGTCTCCTGTTGTGGTCCCATCAATCCCTCAATGTGCTCCTTAATTTACCCACTTCCTCCCGCTGTCCTTCCTCTCACGGCCGTCTTCTTTTTACGTGCCACTCACTCATCAATTCTAATCTTCTCCTCATCCTCCCTGCAGAAGAGGAAGACGACCACCATCTCCGTGGAGGTGAAGAAGTCTCAGCATAAGTACATCATAGGTCCAAAGGGCAACACCCTGCAGGAGATCCTGGAGACCACGGGGGTGTCGGTGGAGATGCCTCCTCTGGACTCTGGCTCGGAGACCATCATCCTCAGAGGGGAGCCTGACAAGCTGGGACCGGCGCTCACACAGGTGTACGCAAAGGTGAGGAGGAGAGGGGAGGTTGAGAGTGCAAGTCCCAATAAAATATGTTGGTGCAGCTTTGATTTCCAGCCAGCTATTTAGAGATTTCAGTGAGGTTGTGAATGTCAATCATCTTTTAACTTGCAACCCTTTTGTCCCTCTGCAGGCGAAGAGTGTGATGGTGGTGGAGGTGACCGCTCCGGCCTGGCTGCATCGCTTCATCATCGGCAAGAAAGGACAGAACATCGGGCGGATCACACAGCAGCTGCCACGGGTAAGCTAAGGAGAGAGATGATCGGGGTTAGAAACCGGGGACACAAAACACGGTCTGCTCCAACAAAATGACAGAATAATAGTTGTCACAGCCCTACCATCTATGGGTGTGTGTGGCAGTGTATAGGAAGAAGCAGAATATAAACCAAAGGAACAGTGGCAGAAAGGATCTTGTCCCCCAGAGAGCGATGCTGCTGATTGAAGGAGGTATTAACGGTCAGAGCAACACCGGCTCAGGCGTCGCTCATCCAGCTGATGACCCTCCAATTAGCACCTGCAACAGACAACCACAAGCAACAGGACACCTAGTGTATGGGAGGAGGAGGGTGGTCAGCAGGAGGTGAAGAAGGAGGGGACATTTAGAAGGGACAGCAGCATGGCAGAGGACTCTTGTAATAGACTGAGATGTGTTTTATTTGCTGTGACACTAGGGAGAATTAACACAGGGTGGGTCAGGAGAAGTCACACTGCATCTTTATCTGTGCGTGTGTGTTTGTTTGCGTAGGTTCACATAGAGTTCACTGACGGTGAGGAGCGCATCAGTCTGGAGGGGCCGACAGAGGAGGTGGAACAGGCTCAGACCCAGATACAAGAGATCATCAAGGACCTGGTGAGTAATCGGAACACACACTCACACACACACACACACACACACACACACACACACACACACACACACACACACACACACACACACACACACACACACACACACACACACACACACAAACACAAACACAAAACACACACACAAAATGACACACACTCGCAATACTAAAATCATGAGCGTTTTTCAACAAAATTGCAGGAAGCTTGATGTATATATATATATATATATATATATATATATATATAATATATATATATATATATTTAATAGATCTTAAATGATCAGTTAACTAATCGATCAGTCAATTGATGTTTGTTTTAAGTCACTGGATGCTGTTCAAGTGTTAGGATTTCCTTTTTTGTGTGTTTTATATATTTGTAAAATTGTTGTTTTTAACTTTTTGCCAGACAAAACAAGCATGTTAAAGACTTCACCTTGGGCTTTAAGAAATTGTGATTTGCATTTTTCACCATTTAGAAAATAAAAAGACCTTGAACCATGAATCAGATAGTCGAGAAAATAATTTACAGATGAATCTATAATGAAAAAAATCTCTAGTTGCAGCCCTTCATTGGAATATTTATAACAAGAAGAGGAGCAGTCTTGGCTCAAAACTCAGTGAAATGCTCCCGATATTATTTCTTATTTAACTAATTCAAGGTGGTTCACATTCTTACCCAAAATGACATGAAGCATTGCTGTTAGAAGTTCACTCCTGTTCACTCTTAGAGTAAAGACACTTAGAAAGACATACAGATAAAGACTCAAAATAGATACAGATTAGTTTGGGTTCAGTACTGTAGCTCATGGAACACATTTAGTCATACATCTCCCTCTGTCCCCTCTGTGTCCAGCTGGTGAGGATGGACTACACTGAAGTCATCATAGATCAGCGTTTCCACAGACACCTCATCGGAAAGAACGGAGCCAACAGTGAGTACACTTCTGTTGACCTCAGCAGAAAAAACACATCAGCACTTCTGGGGTTTAGAGTTCAAAGCCAGTGGGATCAGCCTTTTCATTTTCCATTTTTTTGAAGCCACTAACTCAGGAAATTTAACCACTTTTTTGGTTTTACTCTTTTAGTCAGAAGCATCACATCTTCTGCAAATTACTTGTTTGGTTGTCCAATGATAGATTGGGACAGCCAGTTAAGAAACCCTGCCTCAAGTTGTGGTTTCCATCATGCACCATGATGAACTTTGTGTTATACTTATGTTGCATGTCTGTTTTAATGATCATATTATGACAAAGTCTGACAATTTCTACGTGGGTCTTGACACACAAATTGGCATGCACTGAAAAGATATTTAAAATGTGTAGTATTACAATCTTAAGGGCTTGAAAAGTAGCCGTAAAAAGACTGCAGAGTAAAGCGAATAAATGGATTATGATGCAGGAAGGTTGTGGCAAGTTTCTGTGAACAGTTTGGATACTTTTTTCCACCATAAAAATGACAGACAAACCTACATCCTCTTTACAGCCGCCTTTTATGCCTGTAGTTGATTTTTTTTTAATGCAGATTTGAGTGAAAAACTTTGAAAACACAACCCCTTCATCTAATTATTTTCGCCCTTCTGTCGCACCATCCATCCACTAACGACAGTCAATCGGATCAAGGAGCAGTACAAAGTGTCGGTACGGATCCCCCAGGACTCTGAGCGAAGTGGCCTGGTCCGGATCGAAGGAGACCCTAAAGGGGTCCAACTGGCACGCAGAGAGCTCATTGAGATGGTCCAGAGAATGGTGAGCATGGGGTCAAAGTTTACCATTCTGCTGGTCGGCATAAACAAAAAAAAAGGTCTGTACAGAGACTCAAAGTGGCCTGCTCACACTATTATCCCCAATATCCAGGAAAACGAGCGCACCAAAGACCTGATCGTGGAGCAGAAGTTCCATCGGACAATCATCGGGCAGAAGGGAGAAAAGATTAAAGAAGTCCGAGACAAGTTCCCTGAGGTGAACATTTTCTCTGAGCCTTACTGCCCTTTATCTCACCATTTATATTTATCATTGTGAAATAATTAGTTTTGACACAGTTCTAATTTAATTTGACAAGTATTATCTCATCTGCTTCCAGGTCATTATCAATTTCCCTGACCCAGCGCAGAAGAGTGATATTGTCCAGCTGAGAGGGCCGAAGAACGAGGTGGAGAAATGTGGAAAGTTCCTCCAGAAAATCATTGCCGACCTGGTACGACCCATCTGGTTCTATCTTTGACTCTTCACTTGATTCTGTCCCTCTAGACTTGACTTCACAGCAGCTTTCTTTTCTTTTACAGATTGAGAATAGCTTCTCGCTCTCCGTTCCCATCTTTAAGCAATTTCACAAAAACATAATTGGTAAGGGCGGCGCCAACATCAAAAAGGTGAGACATTGAAGTGCACTCTGCATTCATTTCAATTCAAGATTTGTATTTTTTATACTATATTGAAACCTGTACATTCTTTGCTGAAATCCTTATGTAAACTGTTGCCACAATACATTTTAAATGATGTTAAAGGGACAAAATGACAGATGTTGTTGATGCCACCAGATCCGTGAAGAGACCAACACCAAGATCGACCTGCCGACAGAGAACAGTAACTCTGAGATGATCGTCATCACAGGCAAGAAGAGCAACTGTGACGCAGCCAGAGATCGAATCCTCGCCATCCAGAGAGAACTGGTGAGAGATGCAAGACTGTTTTTATCATTTGTTGCAGCTTCCATGGTTTTTGGTCAGAAATAGATTTTTTTTACCTTCCTTCATGCCTTGAATTGTCTCCGGTTACCTTTGTTGCATTCTGTCTGCCTCATTTCCTGCCCTATTTAAACTCTTGCTTTCTAGTAAAGGCAGAAAATGCCTAAATAATAGTAATAATGTAAATAATAACACAGTTACATTTTGAGTCAAATACAACCAAAAATTACAACCTTAATTTTAGTTTTAGGACCCAAAGTTAAAGCTGGAGTGTGGGACTTTTACATATAGATGAACGTATGTTACATTCAGGCCCTTGCCAAAGAAGTCCAGATAAGACAAAATGCTGCAAATGCAGCTGTACCTCAATATCTCCCTGGCTCACATTTCTCTGTTCTTAAGGCTAATATTAAGGAGACGGAGGTCGCCATCCCTGCCAGGCTGCACAACTCTCTGATCGGCTCCAAGGGCTGCCTCGTGCGCTCCATCATGGAGGACTGCGGCGGTGTCCACATCCACTTTCCCTCCGAGGGCTCCGGCTCGGACAAGGTCACCATCAGAGGGCCCGTCGGTGAGGTGGAGAAGGCCAAGAAACAGCTGCTGCAGCTGGCTGAAGAGAAGGTGGGTGTGGAAAAGAAAAGTTTGAAGAAAGAGAACAAAGAGTTAATGAACACAAGAGGTGACTTAAAAGGACAGAGAAGTGAGTAACCATGGAGAGGAAGGGAAGGGAGGTCAAGTACTTACATCCTTTCCTGTTCTTTGTCATTCACAGCAAGTCAACAACTTCACAGCTGAGCTTCAGGCAAAGCCAGAGTACCATAAATTCCTTATCGGCCGTGGAGGGGCCAATATTCGGCGTGTGCGGGACAAAACGGGGGCCCGCATCATCTTCCCGTCGCCGGATGATAACGAGCAGGAACTGATCACCATTGTAGGGAAGGAGGAAGCCGTTCGTCAGGCACAGAAGGAGCTGGAATGTCTCGTCAAAAACCTGGTAATAAATCGGAAATGCTAAAAATATCCTCCAAAAACAGACAGAAAAAAAACCAGAGCCTCTCCAAATATTCAGTGTCATATTCTTAACCATCCCTTTTCTGTACTAAAGTGCCTTCCACTCACTACGTTACTGTTGTCTCTCCCTCCCCAGGACGACGTGGTGGAGGACAGCATGGTCGTAGACGTTCGCCACCACCGCCACTTTGTGTGTCGGAGAGGCCAGGTGCTGCGAGAGCTGGCTGAGGAGTACGGCGGTGTGGCCGTGAGCTTCCCTCGAACGGGAGCAAACAGTCAGCGGGTCACTCTGAAGGGAGCCAAAGACTGCGTGGAGGCCGCCAAGAAACGCATCCAGGAGATCATTGAGGACCTAGTAAGAGTTCATTTCAAAACAAAAATCTCTGTATTTTCATATTAATACATTTCGCTCTTAATAAAAATGTAATGTAAGTAAACCTCCTTTACTCATGATGTGTCCTTGTGTGCCATCGGTGCCGTTGTTACCCAGCTGTCGCTTGTCTTCCTCCCCTCTTTTCTCGAGCAGGAGTCCCAGGTGAGCGTGGAGGTGGCCATCCCTCAGCGCTACCACCGAGCCATCATGGGGCCGAAAGGTTGCCGCATCCAGCTCATCACCAGGGAGCACGAGGTCCAAATCAGGTTCCCAGAGAGAGACGACGGCACAGCAGGTCAGAGACGTAACGCACAACAGAAGAGAACCTGCAGCTACAATACTAATGGTGTTGTTGATTTGTGCCTCCACAAAGAAAGCAGAAAAATAGGAAAATAGTGCTCTATGAGTACAGGAATTATGACATCTGGTTTCACATTTTGGAAATGTTAATAAAAGAATATATCATATTTATTTAGAGAACAAATGACCACCTTTCATCATTTAATTGCCACTCAAGTTAATCTGTCTTATCAGCCAGTCAAGCAGGTTGATCTTTATATTTGAATCCATAATGTGGAAGCCAGGGGAAATGAAAATACACCAGAAACAGGCAAGAATTTTTTTATTTTAATACATTATTTATTGTGAAACTACAGGTCAGGAGGCTCCACCACAGGAAAACGGTGAGGTCAGTCCAGAGGCGGAGTTTGTCGCCCGCAAGTGTGACATCATCACCATCGCTGGGCGTGCAGAGAAGTGTGAACCGGCGAGAGCTGCACTGCTGGTAGGCGGTACTCGTACTTCAACTACAGACACGATGCTGTCTGTTTTTTAATCATCTCCATTATCCATTTCCTCAATAAAATTCCTGTTTTCTCCTCAAGGCGCTGGTTCCCATAACGGAGGACGTTGAAGTGTCTTACGAGCTGCATCGCTACATCATTGGCCAGAAGGGCAGTGGGATCAGGAAGATGATGGAGGAATACGAGGTAGGCTTCTTCTCTCTGGTGCCATCTTCTGGCCATCAGACATTTCACACTGCAGATCTTGAAATCTTTGTTTTAAAGCCGTTGGCTGGCAAACACGCTTATTTATTGTGATAAATTCGATGAGTTATGTTGATGAAGAAGTTGGATTGCAATTTAGGGGATACCTTAAAAATGTAACTCATGTTCAGGTGACTGCATTTTGTGTGTGTGGTTTTCCGTGTGCAGGTGAACATCTGGGTGCCACAGCCAGAGAAACAGCTGGATGTGATCAAGGTGACGGGCCTGGTGGCCAACGTGGAGCGAGCCAAACAGGGTCTGCTAGACAGGGTCAAAGAACTGCAGGCCGAGCAGGCTGACAGGGTACACACACACACACACACACACACACACACACACACACACACACACACACACACACACACACACACACACACACACACACACACACACACACACACACACACACACACACACACAAAACAGCATTTCCTGGCTTATTTATCGTATCATCATATTGTTAAAATGTTTGCTGTCTTTGCTGCCCCCGTCTCCTTCCAGGCCCTGCGCAGTTTCAAGGTGACCATGTCTGTAGATCCAAAGTTCCATCCCAAAATCATCGGCCGCAAAGGAGCGGTCATCTCTCAGATTAGGAAAGACCACGACGTCAGCATCCAGTTCCCCGACAAAGGAGACGAGCAGCAGGTGTGTGTTGGCATTATTGCTGCTATGATGATATAAAACATTTCATATAGTTTTCTCACTTAAAGGTGTGTAGTGTTTAGTTGCACTGAGGTTGTAATTGCAACCAACTGAATACCCCTCTTCTCACCCCTCCCTTTCCAAGGTGGCCTTCAAGTCTTTATCTTGAGCTGTTAATACACACTTCTCATTCCTCCAGGATCTGATCGTGATCTTGGGGTACGAGCGGAACGTGGAGGAGGCGAGTCAAGCCATCAAGCAGCTGGTGGCCGAGTTGCAGGAGATGGTGAGCCAAGATGTTCATCTGGACCCGAGGACCCACGCTCGCATCATCGGAGCCCGTGGCAAAGCCATCCGCAAGCTGATGGAGGAGTTCAAGGTTAGATGTTGTTTGGGAATTTTACACATCGGTTCACAGTTACATTTTTACTATGAATACGGAGGGGAAAAGTTCTCATTGATATATTTAGATCTTGTCTGATTTCCACCTGTTGTTGTTTCCACACTATTTTAACATGTTCTCATCTGGTTCTTGTGTTCAGGTGGATATCCGGTTCCCTCAGCCAGGCTCCGACGAGCCCGACAAAGTGACGGTGACGGGCCTTCCTGAGACTGTGGACAACGCCGTCGACCACCTGCTCAACCTGGAAGAGGAATATGTGAGTTCACAAAAACTGTAGTTATCTCACAAAATCTCAGTGTTTCTCTCCTGGCACTACAGCTAAAAAGAAGTTTAATCGGTGCCAAAGCAGTTTGAAGAGCATCTTTTTTCTCATCTCCCTCCATCCTTTCTCCTCCTCTCTCAGATGCTCAGCGTGACTGAGACGGAGACGTTGGCAGCTTACATGAAGCCTCCATCTCGTTATGGAGGAGGAGGGGGAGCAGGAGCGGATGATGGCAGCGGGGGTCCGGCTAAGGGCTTTGTTGTGCGGGACGCCCCGTGGAACGCTGCAGGGAACAAGGTTAGACATGCTGTTTTGATTTGTTTTACCTCATATTCATTTATGAATGAAGAAGTTTTAGGGATAGTGGTCGAAGGGAAATACAGTTATCCTTTACTGTATTTATCTCTTACTGAATCTTTGTCAGTTTAAAAGAGGAGATGCAGATGCATAAGAGAAGAAGTTAGAAATGTTGCACTTTATCTTTAAAATATTGTCTTGCACTGCGTCCGGGTTATTAGTGCGGCCATTTGTTTTTTTCCAGGCTCCTGACATGAGCAGTGCGGAGGACTTCCCCACGTTCGGGACAGGCGTGGCCCCGAAGCAAGCGTCCGCCTGGGGTCCCAAGAAGTTCTGAAGCCGCTCATCTGGAGGGAAACAAATAAACTTCTGTATAGTAGATGACAAGAGACAAAACACATCTCTAATCAAAATTGCTGCTCGCCTTCTCTTCAGCCTCCCTTTGTCTCTGTTTCTCTGTAAAACCCTTGCACCATCCTCCCACAACCAGCCACAATGAATCCTGGGAGAACAATCCATTCTTCTTTTTCTGATCTGTCTCTCCTCATAGTACCTCCCCCCTTGCACCTGAAAGAAAAAAAAAGAACATGGAGTGCTCTCGTCATAGTTTTGCTGTTCTTCTCTGCGTCTCGGGTTTCACCACCCCTTCCGGTCTCGCTGAAATATATTTCAAAGACTTTCCCCCTTTTTTCACCTCTGACTGCCATTCTCCTGCGCAAAATCAGACCTAAAAATCACCTCACCTCATAAATGTTTAAACTCTTCAGAGTCTGCTAAATCAGAGAAGAGGCGTCAGAGAGCACTGTGGAAATATCCTGAAGCCTTCAGGGAGGTGGTGGTCGTACATCCAAGTAATGATAGCTAAATCTTGGATTTTTAAGCTAAAGAAAAGGGGAGTCTGTTTTTTTGACATCTTTTAAGGTTTATTTCCTGTGGATTTTACAAGGAGGTTACTTGTTGGCTCATCTTTCCAGTCACTCATGTGGTGCAGCAGGTGAGATAATGAGCTGTATGTGTTTGTGTGTGTGTGTGTGTGTGTGTGTGTGTGTGTGTGTGTGTGTGTGTGTGTGTGTGTGTGTGTGTGTGTGTGTGTGTGTGTGTGTGTGTGTGTTGGTGGGTTCAGGAGATTTTTTCACCCACATTAGCTTGTAGATCCCCTTTTTATTTATGTCGGAGCTGGGAGCAAAAACAGCTGCTGTATTAAACTTTCTGGAGCTTTTCTTTTTTGAATCACGATGAATCAAAAGGTGTTGAAGTCCTGAACCGATTGTTTGTACTGAAGGTCATTTTGTAACTGTTTATTTATTTGAAAAAGGAGCCATTTTATTTAAACTACTGTGATCATGCGTTTTTATAAAAAGCACTCTGTAGCTTGATGCTTACAACCTTATGTTTGGGACTGAATGTTGTACGTCAGGGTTTGGGAACATGTTACCAGTTGTTATATGTAAGTGTACAAAGAACCTTTCGCTATTTTTTTAAACTGTGTGAGATTTTGTTGTTGTTGGTTTTTGGCATATTTGGAAGATTGTATGTATGTGTGTGTGCGCATGGAAGTTAAGATGTATATTTGAATGAAGCTGAACCAAACTTTTACATAGTCTTTGTCCGTTTTGTCTCTCTTCTCAGAACTCATTAAGAGGTTTTTACCCTCATTAAAACTTGATTTTTTTGTCAACATCCACACAATGCTGCTTAAAATCTGTCATACCCTCCCACCAAACAAACTCAGAATCAATAGCTGCACTTTGGTTTTCTCATACAAGTGCGTTACATGCATTCAGTGAGATTTCATAGCAAAAACCTTTGTTGCACCTCATTTTTCCAGTTCTGAGACTTAAAGCGTTGTGTCCTGTTGCTAGATCGTACAATTGGCCCAGATTTCAATCAGTTAAATTAAATATTTCTTGTGCCTGGAGTCTTGAGGGAATAGTTTAATAGTTTGGAAATACACTTACATGCTTTCTTTCCAAAAATTAGGAGAACAATGTTGTCACTCTCAAGTCTGTACAATAGTTTAGCATAAACACTGGAAGATGGCGGAAAAGGGTAGCAAATATGCATACACCTCTAAAACTAACCAATGAAGTTAAATATTATTCATTAAATATGAATACAAACAGAAATGCCAAAAGTGCAATTATTTCAGGAGAAATACTGGGCAGTGGGATGAAATGTTGTTTGTCAAGAAGTAGTTCCAGTAATAGTTAACACGTCAAACAACAAATTGTCACTTTTACATTTCTGTTTGTATATGTTTTAAACAAATAAGATACAACACGTTTGATCTCGATCTGAAAAATCTACCTCTCGGAAAGAAAGCTTATTTCTCAAAAATGTTAAACTATTTGGGAGGGCCAGGAAAAGCTTGGGACCAGATTGGCAGCTCTATGTTAGACATTAGAACAACAACAGCAAAACTCAGGGTCCAATTAGAAAGTCAAAGCTGGTGCAGAAATGACTCTTTAAAGATGGCTGTAGATTATTAAACAAAACCGACTATGCAACCGAACAGGATCATACAGCAGATTACTGTCCATCAGTACGTTACTCTGCTTCACCGCAATTATGGTATCATTATAGTCATATGTTTGTGTGACAGCAAACTGGAAATCTATTTATTTTTATTGGTTGAACTCTTTGCTGAGTCTCTTCATTTTGAAATTACTTTGTGTGTGTCTTTTCTTAAATGGCAGGACAGCACTGCCCCCGAAGCAGCCACTATTTCTGTGAAAAGCTATAAAAAAACCCGCTATTGGCCTTAATGAGTAATTAGTCTACAGCATTTTGGAAAAGGTGTGATTGAGTAAGTATGCAACACGGCAATAACATGTCAGTGACCGGACTTTTTTCCTACTCTAAATAAAATTCAATGAAAAACAAAAACAAAAAACCACCAGTAGGTTGTCTTTTCTTCATGGCATCTGTTTTAAAGCCCGAATCATTCCATACCTAATGTTCTTAGAAGGTGACTGAGCTTCTTCAATTGTAATTTTGAGTATGACTCAAAAATATTTTAAGGTATGTATCAGGTGTAAATCAAGATTAGTTGATGATAAAAGAACTGCAGAGCCCTAATAAATAACATTCACATGTAAACTAGCTGAGGTCATGAGATGCAGATGACTTGAAAATTTCTTCAAATTTGGCACAAGCATCCACTTGGGCTTAAGGATGGACTGATTAGAAGCTGGCGGTCAAAGGTCAAGGACACTCTGACCTCACAAAACCCATTTTTGACCATATTTTAAGAATTCATGTGCAAATAATGACGTGTATGATAGGATAAAATTATGAAGTGATGACATTTTAAACAGACATGGATGCAAACTGGAAATTTTAGTTATTAAAAAAAAAAAGTATGACAGGGATATTCGCTGTATTGCCAAGAGTTTGCTAGATGAGAAGATTGGTACCAATCACACGAGAGTTGCGAAAATGTTTCATCTTACATGTCGAAAAAATGTACTCATAGTATAGTAGGTCGAGAAAAGTCATGTAATAGTACGTCTAAAAAGTCAGGTAATAGTATGTCTAAAAAAGGCACAAAAAAGTCATACTATAGCGTGTGGAAAAGAAACCATAGTATAGTATGTCGAAAAAATTCATAGTATAGTATGTCAAAAAATTTGATGGTTTGGTCATTGTATAGTATGTCGAAAAAAGTCATATTATAGTATGTCCAAAAAAGTCACAAAAAAGTCTTACTATTGCATGTTGAACAAAAGGTAATAGTATAGTATGTTGAGAGAAGGGATGAATTAGTCATAGTATAGTATGTGGAAAATAAGCCTTAGTAATGTATGTTGAAAAAAGTCATATTATAGTATGTTGAAAAATGTCACAAAAAAGTCATATTATAGTATGTTGAAATGAAGCCATAGTATAGCATGTCGAAAACACAAAGTCATAATATAAGAATCAGAATCAGAAGCTGTTTATTGTCAAATACGTTACACATACAAGGAATTTGGCTAGGTTATTAATTGGTGCGTACAGTAAATAACAGAGTTCAATAATAAAGACATAATTTAATCATAGAAACATGAAAATATACAATAAAATATGGTGAACAAGGCAGCAAATGAGAATATGTTAAATCAGGTATATTATATTAATAAAGTGTCAAGATGTGATCAACCCAACTGCAGATGGGAAGAAACTGTTTTTTGTGGCGTAAATTCTTGGTCCTGATGGACCGCAGCCTCCTGCCACAGGGAAGGGGCTTAAAGAGTTTGTGTCCAGGGTGAGAGGTTTCAGCTACAATCTCTCTGGCACGCCTCAGCGAACAAGTTGTGGAGGGACGGCAGATAGGGGCCAATCACTCTCTCAGCAGAATGAATGATACGCTGCAGTCTGCCTTGTCCTTGGCGGTGGCTGCAGCCTACCAGACGGTGATGGAGGACGAAGGGATGGACTCAATGATGGCAGTGCAGAAGTGCACCATCATTGTCTTTAGCAGGATGAACTTCTTCTTTAACATACTAACATATAAAGTATGTTCAAAAAGTCACAAAAAAAATCATAGTATAGTATGTTGAAAAAAGTGATGAATTAGTCATAGTATAGTATGTGGGAAAGAAGCCATAGTATAGTATATTGACAAAAAGTCATGTCACAGTATGTTGAAAAAAGTGATGAATTTGTCATTGTATAGTATATTTAAATAAAGTGATACATTTCTCATAGTATAGTATGTGGAAAAAACCACAGTATCGTATGTCGAAAAAAGTCACCAAAAAGTCATACCATAGTATTTCGAAAAAAGTGATGAAATAGTCATAGTATAGTATGTGGAAAAAAGTCACAAAAAAGTCATAGTATAGTATGTTGAAAAAAAAAAAAAATTTTATGAATTGGTTATGGTATAGTATGTTGAAAAGAAGCCATAGTATAGTATATTGAAAGTCAGTAAAGTATGCCGTAGAAAGTAATAAAAAAGTCATAGTATAGTACATATAATCATTTATAGTACAGTACGTCGGAAAAAAGACAGCAGAGAATGTAAAAAAAAAAGTCATACATTTTTTTGTATAACATGTTGAAAAAAGTCAGAGTATAGTATTGTAAAATGTCATAAAACAGCATGTAGAAAATAATCATAAAAATAGTCTTAGTATAGCATGTCAAAGAAAGTCATTGTAAAGTATGTCAAAAAAGTCATAGTATAGCATATCAAAAAGTCTACTAGAGTATTTTGAAAGACAGTCATAGTATTGTGTTAAAAAACGTCAATGCAAAAAGTCATAGTATAGCAGGTGAAAATAAACACAGTACAATAAGCTGAAAAAAAGGATAAGATAGTATGTCAATATCGAACAAAACACTCCCGCACAATGTCTTCTTCACTTGCAGTCAGAAATATTTAGTGACGTTTGGTGCATAAATATCTCGTTACTTTTTAAAGTAACCTGATGTTACTAAGGTCATAGTATAGTTTGTAAAATAGTCATTGTATAGCATTATGTCATAAAATAATATGCCATACAAATGTAATTCAAATTCATAGTATAATGCCATAAAAGAATGTCTCAAAAAAGGCATGAAAGTTATACAACCGTAACGCAAAAGCTTTAAACAGCAGATCACTTTAAGTGTGATTGTGTCTTCATTGTACTCTACTATTATGGCATCATTATTCTTATATATTTGTGGGGCAGCAAACTTGTCATTTGTTTATTTCTATTTGTTGAACTCTAGGCTGGGTCTCTCTATTTTTTAAATGTTTTTTATTTTTTCCAATCTAAATGAAATAAAAATAAAAATAGGAACCAAAAGCAGCAGTAGTTTGTCTTTCGTGTCATCTTTTGTTTACCAGCTCGTATCACAAAAACAACTTTAACCATTCTTCTGTGCATACTGTCTGTCAGTTTATTTTTTTTTATAAATCAGGAAGATATGATTTTTTTTATGTAACAGCCTGTACAACGCAACATACAGAAAACAAATTAAGAACACAATACAAATAAAATTGTACAAAGCAGCACTGGGCCGTAAATAACCCATATAATCATATTTTTCACATTTTTTGATTGATAGTTTTTTCCTTCTGCCAAACCCCGTGGATCTTCCGTCAGTCAGATCACAGCTGCTCTTAGAAGGCGACTAAGCTTCTTCAATTCAATTTTTTGAGTTTGACTCATCAAAAACTGTGCCTTGAAAAAATGTCATGTGTTATTAGCGGGTTTATCAAATTGGCATCGGAACTGAGAACTGTGAAAAAGAAAAACGCTTTGGAAAGCTATTCACATACAATCAATCATTAGGTGGATGTTTTGGATTAAGTAAAATCCTTGTATAAACATTTGACAAATGTAAATCAATTATGTGAGTTGACATAAAAGAACTGAAGAGCCATAATGAATACCATTTACATGTAAACACCAGCTTAGCTTGTGGGATGCATATGACTAGACGTCCTGCTTAACTAGGAACTACACGTTTTTCGCTCTGGAGGTCCTGCCAGGTAAACAGAGTCAGATATGACTGATGGACCGATCAGAGTGGAAGTGATTGGGTCAAGAGTAAACGATGACGGGGAAGCGAAACAGCGGGAGTGATGTGGAAAAACACTTTAACCTTTTGGCTTCAGTTCATTTAACTACTTTTTTTTTTTTTTTAATATTCAACATTATGGGATATTCGCTTTCTTGCAAATAGTTGCTAGATGATAAGTTCGTTAATACTCATACTCTCTGTGTGAGAGTGGCATCAATCTTTGCATCTTACTCTGCAGGAAACTGAATAAGCACATTTTCTTAAAAATGTTTAACTTTTCCTTTTTACCCTTTTCCTTTATCAAAACCTACCACGTCTAAAAGTAAATATCTGTATTTTTAAATATCGTCTGATGTATCCTCTCAGGTGTAACAAACAGGCTGTAAGGCTTGAACATCAGTTGCCATTCATTATCTTAATACACAAGTTAAGTTAATTTCTCTGTCAAACCTTCCAGTTTTCTCCACAGTTTGAAGCTGTGAATGATATCCATTTTACAAGACGAGTCACACGTGATGCTGGGCCATAACGGAAACGCAACAGGACTGATATACTAGCCAAACTGCTAAAGTGGAGACACAGAGAGAAATCAACATACAGTCGTACATGTGTAAACATTTTTTTCTTCCTCCCGTTTTAAAATCTTCCCCCACTTAAGAAGTCACAATCACAAGACACTCTTGGGTTCAATCTCAGATTCAAGTGTCTTTCTGTTATTTTACATCTTTGTGAAAACATTGTCACTTTTTTTTTTTTTTTTTTTTTATACCCACTCAGTTTTTTTAGGTTACAGTCCTTTAACGTGCAGGTTGGCAGGGGACAGCTCGTCCCAAATTAAAAAACACTGACCGGAGCAGAGGTGATAAGTGATCAAAAATAAGTGCCAAAAAGATTAAGAAAAATTTGATGTTTGTGTGTGTGTGTGTGTGGAAGAAAAATATGTTGGGAAGAATGAGAACAAAAAATGTGGCAAAGAAAACGAAACCCTAAATGTAGCAAATGAACAAACGTGTCGTCTCGAGTCAATGAGTAGTTAGTTTAAAAATCGCCCACGAGTGTCCAAAACATAAAGTGCAGGCAGTGTCCGTCCTTCTTTGAAACCGCCGAAGCCCCGGCCTTTAAAAGAGTCCAAGAGCATACAACCAAAAAAAACAACAAAATAAACAAAAACAAATCAAAAATGCTGAATTGTCAACAATCCACGGTTGGAACGGCTGGATTCCAGAGGAGTCTCTCGCTCAAGGCAGGGGTTGGATTTGGTTGTCAGTTTAATGAAAGTACGAGGAGCGCCACGCAGACCCTCCCCACCTCCACCCGAATGCCTCCCTCGTCGCTCCATTTACTCGATCCGGATGAGCAGTCCGTAGAGGAGAGTGCCGCCCTGCTCTTTCGTGATCCATTCGATCTCTGAGTTGCTGAAGCGAGGGTCCAGGGGCTCGCTGTGGCCGAGCGTCTGCGGTCCCACCTTGTAGGAGCCTGGACGCACACACACCTGGAACCCCACCTGAGCCTGGTGGCTGCGGTGAGAACGAGGGTCCCGAAATCTGCATTAGGAGAAGGAGAACTATCAGTAAGTGCTCCCTTCCCCACCTCGTTTCCTGTTAGCTCTCCACTATAGACAGGGAGGTGGAAACATACCAGAAATAGCAGTTATTTTCTGAATCAGGTGGACTTACTGCACTTTGGGGGCAAAGACCTCCATGCCGGAGTAACGCATAGTGGGGGAGAGCCGCACTCTGGGAACCTCCCTGCCGGGGGCGCTGTTCTCCTCTGGCTCACTGTAGCCGTTAGGCCCCTCAGCCTTCACCGGGGCCACTGAGAAGATAGAGGACGTCCCTGCAACCACAAAATGACATTGAAAGTAAAGACCATAGTTTTTCAAGTGCGACCTGCCGACTAATGGCGGCCCTCAGAGACATTTTGTGCGGCCCCCTGAACGTTACATGAAATGCATGCATTACATTTTAATAATCCCCAGTCCATTTCAATCCTTTCACTTTCAATAGCTTTAATTTAACACACTACTTAGCTACTGTGTCAAAGTGTCTGTCAGGTTAGAAATGAAAACTTATAGAAAGGTTGCATGGCAACTGGCGGCACCTCGAGAGTAACGCAGAAACGATCAATGCTTGTGCTGCCAGCTTAAGTTTGCAATTTCGGTGGACATGTCTGAAGTTTAATGTGGAAGTGAGATGGAAAGGTGATATTGTTTCCTGTGTGGCCCTCAATCATCTGATGTCTCCCTAAATTTGCTCCCAGTCATCAAAACCTTTAGAACCACTAAAGACATTTGGCTAATGCACTTAGCTTTAAAAGCATTTCTTTCAGTTAACTGTTAAATGATCTACTCTTTAAAAAAACTATGGCTATGACATAGAGTTTGTGTCTTTGTAGTAAGGAAACAGTCATTTCCCTACCAGGCAGCAGCTGGCTGTGGTCCAGCGTGCGCCGCAGGGCTCCGACGCTGGTGCCGTGGTACGCGATGTGCCACTTTTTCAGTGCATTAGAAACCTCACAGTGGGGCTTGATCCTGCACAAAGAGGATACATGCACTTATATAGACACACATTCAACAATGAGAACGCTGTGCATATGTTAATTACAGATTAATAGATACACAGCCTGTGAGAAGCAAGAAGCACAGAAGTTTTACTCGTCCCAAATGGAAAATGTGGACAAAAAGGGAATTGGACAAAAAACTACGTAAAAAAAATCTAAATGTTATCCTTTTTACAGACCAGGTTGAAACTACGGTATAAAGTAATTTTATATCTGACTGAGAAAATGTCCTCTCACCTGAGGGCGAAGCGGCACCATCCAAAGGGCAGGGCGTAGTCCCGTGGCGGTTCTCCTCTCTTGTAATAAGCCTCGTCACCCCGAAGCTTGTGGCAGGACTCACAGTAGCAAAGGTTGTACTTTGCATCTTCGTTAAAATAACCATCTAATGAGCGGTGGTAAAGAAGACAACAAAGATGGTGATTGTTACAGGATTTCATATTAGAAACAAAGATCATGGCAGAAAAGATTTGGGGTAAAACTCACCGGGTAACGTGAGCAGGTCCTTGAAGCGTGAGCACAGTGCCTGGTATTCACAGGTCTTGTTGGGGTTGACCTCTGGAGGGGGCGTCCAGCACACACTCTCTTTGATTCCTGCATGTAGGAACAAAAAAAGGTCAAAGACTTAACCAACAAACAGAACCCAAAAGATAAGATGAACTATAATTACCGATTCATGGTTACATGCCTCTGCCAACAAATTTTGATACACTAGACTAATGTTTTTATGTTGTAATATAGTATGCCATTTTTTACGACATATTATACTACCACATTTTTTTGCGAAAAACTACACTTGACACTCCTCTGATATATTGCCACATAGAAGACTGTGACTTAATACTATAGAATGGCATCTGTTAACAAATACTACACAATGGTATTTTTATGACATTTGTATGGCACACTTTACTTTGACTTTTTCAGGAATTTCTTTGAGGCAAACTATACCATGACTTTTTAAATGACATCTTAATGACATTTCTATGATATTTTGACATATGGCATAATATACTATGACGTGTACCATAATATAGTATTTTTTTATGACATTTAATGGCAAACTATACTGTACATTTCTTTATGAAATACTTTACGATGACTTTTTATGACATACAATACTATGACTTTTTAATGGTGTACAATACTATGATATTTTTATGACACATTATAGTATGATTTATTTAACGACTATATTCTTAATGACATACTGTACTACGACTTTGTTTGGCATACCTAACATTTCTTATGATATATTCTTTATAATGACAATTTTATGACAAGAACAACCAGAGGCTTCTTACCGTCAACCATGTCCGCCTTCTCCATGTCGCCCTGACAACGGGTCTCACCATTCTCTCCCCCCACAGCTGGCACGTTGTTTGTTACTATAGTAACCTGCCATGATCACAAAACATTCATCAGCATAACATGTTGGGGTTAAGTTCATAATGATGTAGTGCTAAAATAATTATTCATGTCAATCGCCAGAACAATTGAAAAAAAATGTTTTCAGGTAATTCATCAACCGTTAAAGTCATTCATTAGGCAGATGTGTCAAACTGACATGGCTGTTTCAGTGTGTGTATGCATCTGTAGTTCTAACCTGTTCACACTGGCCATACAGGTCGATAAACGGGTAGCAGGGTGAAGGAATGTCCTGCACCGCCACACCCTGGTCCATGCCATTGACGTAGAGGTGGAGACAGCTGTTGGCGTCCACCAGCAGACCCAACACCGTCCCCTCTGGACAAGTGTCCAGATTAGGACCATAGTTTTCACATATCTAAAGCGGGAAAGAGAAAGGAAAAGAGTGATTAATGGAAAGTAAGAGTGTTTTATCCATAGAAAACATGACAGATAGATAAGTGAGTTTGTGTGTGTGTGTGTGTGTGTGTGTGTGTGTGTGTGTGTGTGTGTGTGTGTGTGTATTTTACCTTTAGGGAGTTATGGAAGACGGAGTCTCTCTGCAGCAGCCAGGCGGAGCGTTTCAGACAACACGCTGTTGAGGGGAAGTTGAGCCGGTCGGGTGAGTGACCTATGACCCCCAACGACAACGACGACGTCCATGACGGGTTCAGACGGTCAATTTGAAACTGGTGACGAAAGACAGAATGTTGACAGACTGGAACAGTCACAGCCTATAATACCTTGTTGTTGTATTCTGTATATATTATACTAGTATGGCATGGTATTGTATAGTGCAACGATGAAAAACATTGTCACCTGGACCACAGATGGACACTAAGCCAAACAGTTATGTTACCTGGAACAGCTGCTGGCGAGCCAGCGGGTGGGCGGTGACCAGCAGGCCCTGGTTATAGCTGGATACTCTGGCTGCTGTCAGGTTCTGGTTGGACAGCTGGATGTTTTTGCCGTGGTTTTCCAGGAATGCCATAATTGTCGGCACTAACGCGCACGGCTCGGTCTCAACCTGGAGGCAATAAGAGGTGACATATAGAGTTTCAGGAGATTCGATGAGGCAGTGAATAACACTTTTTGTTAACAGACAGGCTGGCGGTTCTACCTCTTTGACGGGGGTGCTTTCCTCCTCTCCTTCGCTGCAGCTGTCTGAGGAGAGCGAGGGCGCCTTCACGCTTTCCATGTCCTCCATCAATGAAGAGCTTACAATGGACACCGCTGTTATCCGCCCGTACAGGTCCAAAACAGCATAAACATTCTGCAAGGAGCCAGAGAGAGGTGGTGAATGGCAGCATGGGGTCACGTAGCTGTGTACTGCAGATGTGTGTGTATAAGTGTGTGTGTGTGTGTGTGTGTGTGTGTGTGTACCTTGGCTACTGCAGTCGCTGCAGGTCCCATGTCTTCTCCATCAATGAAGATGTGCATGGTGTCGTCGCTGCACCTCTTCACACCAACGCGGTTCCCAACCTAAGAAAAAAAATCATATTCAGGTGAGTAAAGACTGAGTATGGTGAAGAATGCATTTATTTAGTAAAGGTGATTAACAACTTCTCAATTTTGTTTATATGCTTAACAGACTGACGTCTACGAGTATGGCTCTAAAAAAACTGACCAAATACCACTTTTTCAAGTACATCAAACTAAACAAGTGACCTGTTCCTTAATAATCTACTTCATATGGTGACCACAGAATATCATCTCCTTTAGATCCTCGACTGATAATAAAGGTTAATAACAAATCAATCCAAGCCCTTTGCTGACTTGACTGTTAAATAAAAGTTTTGGCCACACTTCTCCCTTTGACATTCCTTGAGAAATGCACCAAACCTCTAACTGCTCAG
The DNA here is from genome assembly GCF_027596085.1 of Anoplopoma fimbria. NCBI lineage: Eukaryota > Metazoa > Chordata > Actinopteri > Perciformes > Anoplopomatidae > Anoplopoma > Anoplopoma fimbria. The sequence goes on along the minus strand of NC_072455.1, from coordinate 19,635,426 downwards.
GGCTCAGTGCAGCAACAACCCTTCATTCTGACTTCTCTTCACAAATCAATAAAAAATATACATATATGTAAATAACGAAAAAACTGAATGAATAAAATAAATAAAGTACATTGCATTAGAAATATGAATGCATTGTTTGGCCTGAACTGTGAGTATTCCTACTGTGGCTGCTTGTGTTTGTCCTTATTAGCTTAAAAGAACATTTAACTAAGTGCTTTGGCAATAGCTTTAAATGAGATCAAAATCACAGAAGATAGAAGGATAAGAGAGAAGAGGTTGTTATTATGATTAAAAACAGACACAAGGGGATAAGGTTTGAGTTTTAAGATGTGATACGGATTTCTGTAAGTCACTTCTTTTTCAGACTGTGACAACCCCAAAGCTCTGATAACATTCACCAGTCAGGGTTTTTAAACAGCCAGAGGGGCTCTGTCAATAAATCTGGGACAGAAAAGAGATCCTTGAGGGTTTAAAGGTATTTTATGTGTCCTCTTATCCAACTGTGATCACAGGAGCAGGGAGACGCAGCTCACCGTCAGCCGGTCCAGTGAACAGCCATAGTTCTGGCGCTGCAGCACACCGTTGCGACGGACCTCAGAGCCGCAGAGCAGCCAGGTGACCTTGGTGCGGAGCTGCGGGAGGGAGGGGGAGAGACCTGACAGCGGGCAGGACGGCAGCTCAGGAGGTGCCAGTGTGGTCAGACCGATATGCAGCGAGCCGCACCACTGCTCATCCACCTCATCAATCCTCACCTGCAGAGGACAAAGATAGTAACATCAGGAAGGAGAAAAAAAAAAACAAGCATCCGTTAGGAAGGGAAAACATAAATCATGTAATTTAACAAGAAAACTGTATTTCTAATATATGCAGACATATTCAAAGAGGATTTATTTACGTTATTTAAAATATGACTAGGTAGGTAGAAGTTAATTTTCAGAGCATGTCCTGGTGATTAGGAGGCTCAAGCCCTTGTTTACCTCAAACAGTTCGTCTGCTTTGAGTTCCTTCGCGCTGAACACAATGCCGTGAGCGTAACCTCCAACTCTGACGCCCTGACAGCCGTCTCCGAGCAGAACCACATTCTTGCCGTGTTTACTGTGGAGTCGATGGGCAACGCCTGCTACTACGAATACACACAGAAAAGAAGAAATATGTAGATGAGGCTTTGATGAAAACTACATTTTATTTAACCTTTATTTTGAACAAATAATGATAAACACATTTATTCAGAAGCATTTTTGAAAATGTAGAACCTCATACAACTATTTAGGAGATTTAAATTATAAAAAAAACATTTAAAAGTAGTTAACTTATTATTATATTGGTTGAAAAAAATTATATTTTACAGAATGTTCATACAATTCCAAAGCTTCTGCTCTGAAAATGATCAGTCTTTATTTTTTATGCCTTTCAAGGCTTTGCAGGCCTGAGTAGGGACTCTGATGTTTACCTGGTGAGTGGATGGGGAAGCTCTTCTCAGTGATGTTGCTGGTACAGAGGCTGTTGTCCAGCGGGCCTGAGGAGCTGGTGATGGACACCTGAACGCACTGACCATACAGGTCGATCACAGCGTACACCTCTGAGAGAGAGACATGGATCAAGTATTAGGTCATCATATGAAAAAAAACCTAAACTCTTAACTGAAGACGGCAGTATTTCAATCATGTCTGAGTCCTGATTTCACATCTCTGACTTCCGCCAATCTTTACCTGGTGGCAGGCCGGTGCAGGCGACACCTTGATCCACACCGTTGATGTAATAATGGAGGTCTCCGCTGGCTGAGCGCATCATACCAATACGGGAGCCCGTGGTCAGGGAGTCCAGGTCACAACCATAATTGTTACGCATTGTGTTGCCATCCTGCATGATGGCTGTACCACTGTGAAAAAAGGATGAAGACAATAAAAAGTTTTGAATTAATGATCTTAAGTTCCACGAGTCAGGTAATGCATTTCTTTTGTATGTAGCTCTTTACTTCTTCAAATAATTATGGATAGAAACATAAACAAAGGGAATGTTTATATCTGTAAAAGCAGTTTGGAGCTGGATTTTCTTCATTTTGAGAGTTCGAGATTAAAATGGTTGAGAAAATAATTAAACCAAATACAGACGAAAGCAGCAACTGCATGTAACACAAACTGTTATTAATCAGCTCCTATTGCTGCAACATTGGCTAGTAGGACATATGTGGGGCAGATTTATTTATCTATTCATTTATTTTAATTAAATTCTGTTATTATCTTGTCTGACATAAGGGGAGGCTTCAATTTAATATTGGCAAACAATCTCTGGCTTTGATATTCCTCCTGATAATGGATGAGAACACATTTGCTTATTTGTTAGTGAGAGTTATTTGAAAGGATAACTAACGATATTGCTGAGGGAAATTATTTTTTAGCTTTTTTAGTATTCACATTAACATAGCGTTTTACCTCAGCATCCAAGTGTCATAGTCGATATCAGTCATTGTGTTGGGAAACTCAAGCTCGTCTGGCCTGATGGCTGTCACTCCTGGACACAGAGGGGGAGGAGAAAATCTGTGGTGATTACACATGAAACAAATTTACAAATAATGTATAAAATGCTGTCACAGAGATACATGTTAGGTTACATACAGAACATTAGTATTGTTATTTTTGCAATTTAACTTATTCACATATGAAAAAACACAGATAGAAATTCAGTGTTGACACAATAGAAACATTTCACCTGCTTCAATTGAACCCGACCAGCGGTCCACCATCTTCTGAATAATGATTTCGAAGAGCTCTCCATCTCGAAGGCACCTACGAGGAAGTAACAAGTTAGAATCCTGAGGCAGCTCCTTCACCGAAAAAATTATCTGAATGCTGTTTAGTATTTGTTGTTCACCCATGGGAGAAGGAACTGAGAAATGTGTAAAAACTATTACGAATTTCATTGTTTAAATTCAATGTAGTTTATAACTTTGTTGAAACCAGATTTAAGTTCCTTTTTTACCTGCTGGTTCATTCTCCTGTAAACACCATGTCAATCTGATCATTACCTGGCTCCTTGAAATACAACAGATTTATGTGCAAAGCTACTCAGGACAGGTGTGACCCAACAAGACTACTTTTATTGTCATGCGTTTCCTCACCTGTTGGAAATGACAATAGCGTCGTTGAACTCGCTGCGGCAGTTCTGACGCAGGGCGGTGCGTCCCCATTGGTGATGACGGCATTGGTGCCGTGCAGGTGGTGGAAACGCAGGTCGTTGGTTGTGCCGGCCCCTCCTACCGAGCAAGGGCTCCCGGGGGACATGGCTGTGGGGCCGTCTGAGCTGTCCTCTGGGAGAGGCAGGAGATCCACTAACGCAAAAGGAAAAAGATAGAAGTTCATATCGTCTAAAGTGAAATCTCAGTTATTTTGGGTATTTTAACTGTTCAAAAATGGAGTTTGTCTTCCTCCCTTCTCTCACCCATGTCGTCCATGATGGTGGCCTGAGCAGCCTGGCCATAGAGGTCCACCACGGCATAGACACTAGGAGGGACGTTCCAGGCTGCTGGGCCCTGAGCCACACCGTTTACAAAGAAATGGAGGCTGCCGTCTTCTTTTCGCACTACACCCACCGTATCACCTGCCTGCAAGAGAGGAAACAGGGGAAAAAAGGTTAAAATATTGTTGGAGGAGGGAGGAGGAGAAAGGGTGATGGATATCAACGCAGTCAGTGACAGCAGCTGAGTAATTAAACACAAATATAACTCACCTTGAGCCGGTCCAGATTGTGTCCGTACTCATCCAGTATTGTTGTTCCGTTGTGCATTACGCCGTTTCCCGTCATCATCCACGTCCCTGGAAAACAATAACACAGCCAAATGTGTTCTCAATTTGAAAGGGATCTCATAAACTCCTCCACACTTACAGATTTATATAGTTATGCAACTTTTACATCATCCCGCTTTAATCAGGTATCTCAGAAAAGACCGAGACAGAAAAAAGAACACCAGCTTTTACAAAGCATACTGTATTTTACCTGAGCGCAGGTTGGTCATGGTGGAGGGCAGCTGCAGGTACGCAGGGTTGTGTGTTGTGACACCAATTTCGATGGAACCCGCCCACTTGTCCACCATCTTATCGATTCGAACCTGGAAAACCTCGTTGGAGCGCAGCGGCCTGCTGCTCAGGACCACACCGTGGTTGAAGTCATCAGTCGCACTGTGAAAGCAGTTTTTTAACTTATGAGTTTGTCACTGATTATGTTTAAAGTGTTGTATTTATTTCACACGTATATTTACTTAATAATAACAGCAGAATTAGCACATATTATACTAGAGCTGAAGGTTTTTTTTCATTTTTAGGTATTTCCAAAACCTTGTTATTATTATACAAGTAAAGTGGACTTTTATACTATTCTTATTTAACCTCTATGGAAGGGTCATGATGTAACCAGTTTATTATACAGTATTTGGTGACAGAAAATGCCATAAATCCCCCCCAAATAACCTAATGTTAAAAGCTTTCAAGTGGACAACACATTTTTTTTACAAATTTGTATATAGTGGACAAATTGAATTATACCAACCTACACAAAAAATATCTGGATGACACAACTTGGCTGACCAGTTATATGCATTAATAAAGAAACAGCAGATACATTCAAATTAATCAGACAGTGTTTAAGTTTTTTAAGGCTGGAATTTACCATAAGAAATCAAGCGTGTAAAAAATAAGAAAGCCTGTAATTAACTCAAGGGCAACGTGTTAAGTGGACTCACTGTGGCCGCAGCGCTGTCCTGCCTTCACTGATGATGGCCGCCTTCTGGCCACAGTTGGCATGAAAGAGCAGTCGGTCGGGCCCCTCGGAGTCTGGTGTGAGGGAAAGAGCTGGCCGGGGCCGTCCGACATCTGGAGATAAAGCCCTCATGATGGCGTTATTGCGTCTGAGGCGGTCACTGTGGTTGTGGTTGTGCACTATGGTGACTTTGACGGCCATGCCGTAGAGGTCGACCACGCCGTAGACCACGCCAGGGGTCTGGGCTGCCGCAACACCTGGGGGAACGGACCGAGGGGTTAGAAGTGCAAACCACGGTACTTTAATCACACTTGCTCCACAGAAAACAGTCTCAGTCACAGTATGTCCCACTTGTTTTTGAACATATTGATTATAAGTACAAAGGTGGTAAATCTTCAGTCTTAATCTTAAAACTCCTGCTGACACTGCAGTGAATTCAGTCATAAATTCTGTCTATTTTGCAATAAATCAACAGCAGACTCTAAATTATGTCAAGCATCATGGGATAACAAGCTAACAATAATCTAAAAATAAAATAAAAACACTTCACGTGACCCCATATTTCTGTTCTGAGCTTAATGTGTGTTTCTCAATCACTTAATTATAACCATCACCATCCTATCCCTGAGACCACCCACTTCCAGCCCCCACTCCCCCAGCAGTGGGTCGCCTTCCCCCGCATGAAGCGTCTCGATGTGCCTCACCTTGGTCGATGCCATTGATGTAGAAATGTAGCGCTCCGCTGGCTTTGCGCATCAAGCCTATGTGATCTCCCTCCTAAACGTGGATGAGAGTAGTTGATGGAGATTAGAAACACAGACACACTTGCCTGGTAGGACGCAGACTGAAATGTGTGTCTGCATCAGTACAGACCTGAAGTTCGTCGAGGCTGAATTCACAGTATTCCCTTCGGGTTCCTTTCCCGTTGGTCAGTATCCCACAGCCACTCATCATGATTGTACCTGATAGGAAGCCAGGATAATGTCAGACATTTCACAATGAATTGCTTTCTTTAATATAGTTTTTATAGGTGTGTATCCCTGTGTGAGTGTTACCTGAGCGCAGATTGGTCATGGTTGCGGGGTAGTCCAGGTTGTTGGGATTGTGTGTGGTCACACCAATCTCTATTGAGCCTGACCACTTGTCCACTAGCTTATCAATACGGATCTGAAGATATAACAGAAAAACATATTTACACCTTTCTTGGACTTGTTATTTATCAGCTATTAATGCTAAAACGGTTCTTTGTTCTGCCTCAAGCTCAGACTGATGAAGAGCATCAGAACTCCAGGCCTCAACAGAAAATATGGAGTTTCTGCGACTAAAATTCAAAATTACATTTATTTAAAAAAAACAATCTGAATCAATTAAACAATATCCTTATATCAACTTTTTTTTTTATTATTCTTCGTCTGTGCCTGCTTGACCATCATATCGACATAACTAGCATCTCTCCTCAAATATTACATTTTCTGAAATTGTCTTCTAGCGCTGCTTAAACGCCTGTAAATTGGTCAATAGACAGAACATTGGTTCTGGCAAATCCTTATGGGCATTTAAACTAATATTATTATTGTAAATCTATTATAACTATTAATCAGTAATAAAAAAAATACAGTCAAAATATCAATCTCAAAGTTATTGGTCAGATACTGTGAAATGTATTATTTCAGTACCACCTGGCTCTACTCAACTTATAACGATGACACTAGAGTTAATAAGTCAGTGATCACTCTTCAGCTGTCACTACAGTATCAATGTACAAACAAGAGGTAGTGAACACCTCAAACATCTCGTTGTGTCGGAGCGGCCGGTTGGTCATCACCACGCCGTTATTGAACTCGTCCAGCGGTCTCCTCCGCTCCGCCGTCTTGTTGTTGTTGCTCAGTTTGATCAGTGTGCCGCATTTCTCGTGGAACAGCAGCGCGTCGTTGGTGGTCATCGCACCGATCACAGTCGCCAGCCCGACGCCTCCGTTACCAGCAGGACTGTTGTTAGTATTTCCACCTTCACTAGAACCACCACCTCCTCCACCTCCTCCTCCTCCTGTTGTCCCTGTCCCACTGTCGCTGTTGACTGCACCTCCTCCACTGCTGCTCCCCCTGTCATTTCTGGAAGAGGAGTCAGATCCTGAATTTCCTCCTACTCCTCCGCCTCCCGCTCCTCCGCCATCTTCCCCTCCGCCCTCATCCTCAGAGCGATAAAAAGATACTATTGCGTTGTTGAACACGTCAAAGAGCTGGTGCTCCGTTAGAACTGAAGAGAGAGGAAAATAAAGTTGTCAATCCTAGTCATGTTGCACAACGGCCATCAACTGATATTAGAAAGGTTCTCTTACCCGTGTCAGGCTCCAGGTTGTTGGGGAACTTGTCTGGTCTGCTGTGACTGCAGCTAAGCTCAGGCACTGTGAAAGGGATAAAACAGGTGAAAATAAGAAATCACAAATAATAGGATGGAATAAAGACCCATATTGATATATATATAAAAAAAAAAAGGCCCCCTACCTTCATCTCCATTCATCATTCCATTCATTGCTGCGACATTCATCAGTGCTGTGATCCCCCCATCCTCCCGACCCCCACACACCACCACGTCTTCCTCCTCCTCCTCCTCCTCATCATCGACCTCCTCGTCCTGCTCTATTGTCTCTTTCTCCGTCGAGGCCGGCGGCGGCTCACAGCTCACCACCGTCACTTGAGTGCACTTGCCGTACAGGTCCACCACTGCCCAGAGTTTGGACGGCAGGCCGCTCGCTGCCGCACCGCAGTCCTGGCCGTTCACCCAGAGGTGGAGCTCCCCGCGGGAGCTGCGCTGAATGCCCACCCGATCGCCCTCTGCTAGCTGATCAAGGTCGCGGCCGTATTCCTCCAGAACCGAGCGTCCGTCACGTAGCACCGAGCAGCCCGACACGATCCAGGAGCCGCCCTTAAGGCCTGTGGCGCTGCTGGGAAAGTCCAGCGCGGCGGGGTCCAGTGCCGTCACGCCGATCTCAATGGATCCGCTCCACGAGTTCACCTGAGAGGAGAGTAGGGGAGATCAGTCTGTAATATGTCACGATAATGTCACGTCATGCATGGCCTTCACAAGTTACCAAAACCTGAAGTTAAGTCCTGCATTTTCTAAAACACAAAGCGATAAACTTGTAAGGATATAACATCATTTTAAGAAAGATATGAAACTTAGAGACAGTGGCAACTACAATAAGTTGTCACAAAACAGCTGTCAGCAGCAGTTACTCTGATCACAAAAGGACTCGGTGTGGAAGCATCTAAGCTTTGATGTTAGGAGAGTGAAGCACTGTGCTAAAAACTGCAGGTAGAGGTCTTCGGAAAACAAAGTGTGCCTTGTTGTATGATCCATCTTGTTATTTTTAGTCTTTCTGTCAGTGAATAGCGTAGCTCAGGGAGCGCTGCTTTGAAAATAAAGCTGGACGGATGAACACACAGTTACACAAGAGAAACAAACACAAAGCTATGTATGACGAATGTAGTGGCAATGGCTGCATGTCTAGCAGTATGCAAATATCACCATTATTACCTTGCAGTACTGTGTGGAAAAGAAAAAAAGCACCCAGGGTCAGTCTAATTCATTCTTCATCTCTCAGTTCACCAGCACCCAACTTCCAAAATTAGATGTCCAAGACATATTGATGTAAAAAGGCAGTTGAGTGCACACAGTACTATATTTAGACCAGGTGCAGGAGACCAGATTTAAGAACAAAATACAGTATGCAACACTCGCAACACTTGGGGTCATATTGCATATTTATTACAGTCTTCTGTACAAACAGAAGACTGTAATCAGTGTGTGCTTAATATACACCTTATCCTTTGTCATGTTGGCCATTCACTTCCTTTTTTGGTCTAATATAGTTTTCTAAGCTTTCATCGAATGTGAAGATTCTCTAAATGTTTTCCTTTCCTACATTTTGATTTAATTAATTCTTGTGTTACTTCACTAAAAATGGAGTGAATTATAATTACTCAGCTACTTGAGTTGCCAGATGGCGGTCATAGCTAACACCCCTATCTCCTTTATCATGTTTTTTTGATTTCCACAGGGTAGTGACAGAAACAATGACGAGAGGTTCAATGACCATTTAACCTACGCACACAAAGCAAAAAACATCCAAGCAAGCACGCTTTACCTCCATGATCTTGCCTTTCCGAGGATTCAAGACATGAAGAGATGAAACAAATGTTTCACTGCAAAACTCCTTTCGTCTTTGCATGACATTGAAATCATATCACAAAACACGCAGCCTAAGATATCCATTTGTTCCCAGAAACACACAACTCATCATCAGCTCACAATGACGTGATGCCTTATTGATCTCCAGGGGGGTGAATTCTATCTTTCATGCGTTTTGCCTCCATGACGTGGATGACAGAGTGCAGAGTCAGCAATAGAGCAGAGTCGGTGCGGCAGGTGGAGATTCATAGTCCTGCTTGGAGACATTTCAGCCCCGCAGAGGCTTGCCAACACAGGGGCAGGAACAAACGTCATCCCACTGAGGGGTGATCTCCTGGCTCGCTGCACTCCACCTGCTGCCCCCCGGAGAACAACATCCAACAAAAAGCCATGCAGTTTGTTCCTCAAAGAAAGAGAATTAAGTCAAAAGCAAATCGGAAACTTTCCCCAGCCAGTCTCCTTTTACGTTATTTTCCCTGGGACTCCAGTTAAAGTTGGCAGAAATCCTCCCTGACGAAGTGACCTTGAGCAAAACACCGATGCCCTACCGGCTCCTGGGATTTTTTTCTGCAGCTCACGTCCGTGCCAAGGATAAGCGAAAGAAGAATTCCTCCGAGACAAAATCATTTTTTACATATTGTATTTAATATAGCCTCCTCTCCTTCGTCTGCACCCATGGTGTCTTCCTCTGCTCTGTGGCAGGTGCTATGTAAGGCAGTGTGCTACGAAAGCCTGGGTATCTGGGTTAACAGATTTAGTAGTAACTCAGCCTGACCGGGTCGCTGTGTGGAGGAGACAGACATCTCATTGCCTTGCTCATTCAGTTATGTAACAGCAGCCTGTGGGTGTCTGCTTCTCTCTCTCTCTCTCTCTCTCTCTCTCTCCTCTCTCTCTCTGTTCAGAAGATACATGCAGAGTATGACCACTGAACAGCTTTTGAAAAGAATAAAAAATTAATGGCATCAAAAGCCCAGCCTGAGAAACACTGCAAGGACTATAGAGAGTTGGAAAAGCTTCTCATCTAGCAGAGCATACACACAGCAAGACAAAATATAACAGCTGGACTGTATCGGTGACAGGTGAATACAATTCTCACATTAATAAGCTACATTTTGGAATAAACATGGATTATTTTCATTATCAATTAATCTGCCATTTTATCAATTCAACATAAGGCGACATATAGCAAATAGGTTATTTTGTTCCAACACCACTCTTTAACACCTTAAAAAAAAAATTCAGTTTAGCGAATTATCATATTAGAAAAAGAAAAACAGCAAATCCTCACAACTGTAAAGCTGCAACTAGAGAATGTTATCAATTGAAACGATTGATCTACAATCAAAGTGGTAACCGGTTATTTTTCTGTTGATCGATTTGGTGAGACTAATAGCATGGTGATACAAGCTACAGTATAGCTACATTGAAGTATCTTCAATTTTAAATAAGCATTTCACTAATACGCACAATATGTGATATTCGACTATTAGTGTTGTTGACCAAAGCTTTACACAAACTCTAAACCACTGACAGCATCATACCCTAAACTGATAAATAAATCACTCCATCTGCCCGTTCTCTTGCACTTATTTTCCAACAGTCACTGTAGCTCAGGAGACAGGATGGGCAGTCATGCCAATCCGGCTGCTCTGCGATGGAATAGTATTGATTTTCAAACAGGCAATGCATGTCATGTCAGAGCATTTGGCTGTTTATGAGAGCCCTCATCAGGCTGAGAGCACCTTATGGGAAGGATTAATCATTTACAAAGAGAAGGTTCCATTAAAATACATGTTTAGCATTGCTGGCTCAAATGCAGCCTTGTCTCATCATGGTGGTTTTTCTTAACAACTTACTATACACACTGTCATTCACAGGGTGTGTGTGGCCCAGTTGGCACTGGCACAAGCTGAAGAGCTGTCATGTTGTTGACAAACTCCAGTAGGGTTGCAGACTGCAGAGGAAAAGCCATGAACACAGACAAGCTCTCCTACACTGATAACAGACCAGACGTAAACACCGTGCACAGGCATCCTATGATAAGGAGGCATAGGAGAACACAGAACATAGCCACAGATAGATAAGAACTTATGTTTAAGTGACATGAAAGCTATACATTTGAGGAAATGGAGGAAGTTTGTATGGAATTATTTCATTTGTTCTCTCATCACACACCTCGCATTACAAATAAACAACTTCCTAATCAACAGCAGAGTGGGTCATGTGAAAAGATGAGCATACTTTAAAGGAATTTATGTTTAGACTTAAGAAACATTTTAGGTTATGGTTAGGTTAGATCCTTACATAAAGCAAGATACTGTATATTGGTTTGATAACAGAGTAGTATTTAGGGTGAGCCATTTGAGCTTTGTTTAGATTTACTGATTGCTGGGGGGGAAAAAATGGTATAAAAAGGGAACCTCTAAACCAATAGATGTACGTAATAATGGATATATTTTTATATTTGTGGTGGGACATTTCCCCCCAAAGAATAAGAGGACGCCTTCATATCTAGATCAGGATGGAAATATGGAGGCGGCTGTGGCGTAGTGGAGAGCAAGGTAGCTCTCCAATCAGAAGGTCGGTGGTTCGATACCCGGCTTCAGCAGTCGATGTGTCCTTGGGCGAGACACTTAACCCCAAAGTTGCTCCTGAAGGCTTGCCATCGGTGTGGACTGGATGTTGCATGAATGTTAGTTAGAGTCTGATGGTGGCACCTTGATGGTAGCCTGTCATCAGTGTGTGAATGGGTGAATGATATGTAACATACTACTGACTGTAAGTCGCTTTGGATAAAAGCGTCTGCTAAATGACTGTAATGTAATGTAATGTAAATATAAAGACAGCGGAGCAAGAAAAGTGTACTCAACCTGGTTCCAAGACTCTGATGGGTAATGAGGGGACAAATGAGTTAAATGTCCCTGCAGAGAGAGAGTGTTTACAGAGAGCAGAGCAGGGATTAATGAGTTTTACCTTTTAGTGGTCAAACCCCTCATGCATTAGGCTTACACCATCACTGCTGGTGGGGGTCTAGCTATGGTGTGTTTGCACCAGGATGCTTGTGGTTGTGGACATTAATGTGGAGGACACTGTGTAGTAGTGTGTGCAGCTTTAGGTTCACACACTGCTGTGAGCACTGCAGCATGACTATCCAGGCAGAGAGGCTGTCACAACTTATCACAGCACCTGCCATAAAGCTAGCCCCGGGGCTAGCCTTAGCTCGCCGCTAGCCGCTCATTAGCATGGCTGACTGGCGGAACCAAGGCAACGCAGACTGTCGTTAACCGATCCGTCCCTCCACACACACACACGGTCTGTGTCGCTGGTCTCCGTGCAGGCAGCTCATCTCTAAACAGGCAACCACCGTGGTGACTGTCAAGCCCCGTGAGTGGCCCCGGAGAGGAGGAGCCCCTCTCAGCAGACCCCCGGCCCGTCAAACGAGCGCTGCTCCCGCATTCCCGCTGCTCTCCTCCGCAGCAGCAGCAGCAGCAGCAGCGGGCCTGTTGTTGTTTACCTTTTTGTCGATCCGGACGGTGAAGACATCCCGGTCCCTCAGCGGCTCCTTGCTCAGCACCAGGCCGTGGTTGAACTCTTGCACTGGCTGGTTGCGCCGGGCGGTTCGGTTGGAGTTGGACAGGCCGATCAGCTTTCCGCACCGCGGATGCAGCTCCGCCGCCATCTTCAGTGGGCGGCCAGTATTCACGACAGTCGGGGTTTGCGACAGTTGCTTACGTTTTTTGGCAGCCGGTAGATTACTGTAATCGATGCGAGCAGGCTTCACCCATGCACCGCACCCTGTTCTGGATACAATGAATGCTATTATGAAAACAATACTTTCATTTTTTTTTTAATTTAATTTTAAAAATAATAATTTTGTAAAATAATTCAACTTTTATTAATTAAGCTATTTAGGAATTATAGTGGTCATATTATTTTGTAGGTGTATATTTGTCATACATTTCTTTGTTTTTACTTTGTGTCTGAATATAAATGAGTGTGATGAATGTTTGTTGAAGATTTTTTATTATATTGTGGAGCATTTTATTCATGGATATAATTGATCAAAATTAACTGAACTACTTGCATAATCTCCCAGATTAAACATTGTTTTCCCATATCGTTTCATGTTTTGTTTAATGAATGTGTAGTTAAAAATAGTAATCACTATAGTAGTAGTAATACTAATTATAATCCATAATAATCATTGCACTAAACGTATCATCATTTTAAATAAATTGCACACCTGCACACCATTTCTAATCCACAGGAATATCTTGAAACATTAAATATCTAAAGGATGATTATGGTAATTTGATGACTATTTGTTCTCATTCTTGCTCTTCCTTCTATGCTTAATCAACTCAAACAATGACTGGACAAATGTAAAATATTTTTTAAAGTTTATGACCTTTTAATAAAGTAAAACAACTTTATGGCAGTGTGACAATTGTGATTTTTCATTAAAATTATAGACATTTTTTCTCCATTGTTTGGATGGCATCATACACAGACTGTATGAAGTGACTTCAATATTATCTTTAACAATCCACTAGAGGGAGCACAATCCATGTCTTTAATCTTAGCCTCACTCACACCCCACTCAGTATCTATTAAACGTTAGTGTTTTATCACAGTGTTTAAATCTCCTCAAAAGCACTTTTCGGTTTTAATTTTACTCTAAATGCAGCAGTAAAATTCAAATCAATAGAGAGCCATATTAACAAGGATCATATCTTATTTAGAAAAATACCTTTGCACGTACCAAGGTCACCAACCACTTACATTTCTCAGATTAATTAGTGTAAACTGTTAAAATGGGGCCAACGGGAGAGATATCTATTGAACAACATATTAATGTTTTATTGTAAATCCTTCACATTTCAGAGGTTAATTGGTTCAATTACCACATTCATCTACAGATTGACTATTAGCAGACACTTTTTCAATTGGACACCTTTTTTTTTTTTTTCTAATTTGGACCCAAAAGCAGTCACTGCAAACATCGAGTCCACATATTGAAGATGCATAGTTTCATGGTCTATGCAGGGCAGCTGTGGGAGGAGATTGACATGTGTTTGACAGCTAAATCCAGGTCCAAATCCTTCCCTTGAACCTGGATCTTCTCGAGACAGCCTGTCAAGAACTGGGAGCCAACATCGTCCTCACCTGAAAAATGAAAAAGAGAGAGAAGAAAAACTGAGTGACCTTGTATTGCACTTCACCATTCCCCTTTCCTGGCCTAGTCTTTAGTTCTTTAGGGATGCATATCTAATTGTAACTGCTTGTTTATAGTGGTAATCTCATTAATTTGTTATGAATGTCTTTTATTGTGTTTCCTTTCTATAAACACTGCATGCAAATCAAATTCCTCCATCTGAATAGTAATCTAGGACCTTCAATTTGAATAAATACAGATTGGAGCTGAATGTGCAGATGGTTTTGAGACAAACTGCTCATCATCACTGTTTAATCTCACCTAGTAGACCTCCAACAGCAAAATGACCCTCTCTCCATGGGGTCAAGTAACCGGGGCGGCTCACTGGATTGATAGGTAACGTAATAGTCTTTAATTCACCTTCATCGTGAAACACTTTCAGTAAATTTGTCTGAAAGATTATCACCAGTCTCTTGAAAGTGTCTTTCACACTGATTTTATCTTCACCAAAAGTAAGAGTGACTTCCTGCAAATTCAAGAGAGAGAAAGAAGAAGAAATATCATAACTCTGTGGATGAAGTCTTAATGGTCTCTGTGTGTGTCTGCATGCGTATATGTATGATGGGGATTGTATTTTGCAAATGTTCATGTAATCTATGAAGCCAATCTAACAGTGCCATGAGCAGTTTCAAACAAATTCCTTAAACAAAAGGGATTGTTCGACTCATGTCTGATTTATGTGCATACCTTTGTGTTATTATTGGCCACTAAAGCGAACATCAGTTCTTGCCCAGGAGCCTTGATGCTAAAAATGGTCCCATCCATCTTACTGAAATCTCCCCACAGTTCAGTCTTGACCCCATGATCTGCTTCAATTGGGAAAACTGCAGAGGACAAATGCAACTCACAAAATGAATATAATCAGAGTCAAAGTAAATTGCAACTCAAGATGTTGTGTCATGCAAGAATGTATTATCCACGCCTGAGGGAAAGCTTATTAGTATATGAAATAACACTTGTCCATATCTTGTATAATGGAGAACAAAGTTTGCACCTGAGGTGTTGAAAATGGCAAATCCTGTGCCAGGGAAGTAGCTGCCAGGTTGTACGTTTTGATAGCAGGGCCACAGCTCCTCCACCTCTGCCTCCCAGGAGACGCTGAGGTTTAGCCAGCTGCCTTTCCGCACACAGCCGTCCATGTGCGGCTCATACTACGGCAAAGAACCACAACAATGTATTTATTGAAATGAACCGCAACACAAGCAGTGAGCAGAAGAGCAGGAACATGTGGTTGGATCAGAAATGTTCATTGATTGTTTATGGGGTATTATCAGTGCACATTACCACAGTCATTTTACAGGGTACAAAAACTCCCCAGAACCCCCTTACGGTACAGTTACACCTTATTGGTAATAAAAAGCAATTCGGTCTGGTATATATTGGCCCATTTTAAAGAAGTATGACTGTTTAAACCCATCATTTTGAGCCGACATTCAACAATGGAGATAGCCAAAATTAAAGAGGTAGAGATGCTGACAATACTCTCAATAAACCAGAAAGCGATGCAGCCACCAAAGAGTTACTTCCTTCTAAAACACCCCAACAAATCCCTGCTGAAGGTCCACTAACTAACTTTAAATTGTATCACAAAGTCTTCATCAAACTTATGGAGTTTGCACCGTTGTCATGGCAATGGATCTGTTGATATGCAAGCTCTGTTACTGTAATGATTTCGTCCATAGGGCCTTTAAGACTTCTTGTCCGCGACCTGAGAAAACATCACGACAAGTTAATGTTCCTTTTTTTGGTTGTTTTTTGAAAGTCATGATGGGAAATGTTGGAAATCATTATATGAAGCAGAAGTATGTACTGTAGGGGAAGCAGGTTGATGACAGTTGGACAAAAGAATAACACAATAACTTCTGGAATCCATTAAACAAACAGATAAAAGACAAATGTAAACTACGTCAAAGTATTTCAGGGTGGATTAACACACTATACCTGAACAATCATCTGTTCTTTGTTGATCAGGATCCCACCAAGAGCCAGTCGAAGTTCACCCGACAGGATCTCATTTGTCTGTTTGGACTGCATGCCGACCACCAGACTATTTGAGCCATCCACCTCTAGAATCACAAACTGCTCTTGGTTGCTCACGTCCAGCTTGGTGGCACCAGGAGCACAAGAAAAAATCAGAGTAAAATTTATTAATATGCAGCACATTGTCACAATAAACATTATGTCCATTATACTGTATGGTTATTATGCAAAATAACTTGTTTCTGGGCTCTGTGTTTTAAAGAGACAACTACACTCACTTCGTGCCATTTTCCGTCATTGAGCTTGGGGCCACCTGCCACGCTGACGAGGCTGTCTCCTCTGCTGATCTGCATCAGGGGGATGCCGTCTTTCAGGGACAAAACAAACCAGTCCTCCCCTTTTTTGGTGTCTCCGTAGAAAATGGTACCTTCTGGGTCAAATGTCCGTAAATGAAAGGATGACTTGATACTGGAGAAACAGAACCAAAAGAGTCGTATTCAATGGAATGCTGATCCGCAGAAGCTAAAGATGATTCTCCCTATTTTTTATTACATTCTTCTAAGGCTGCATTTTAATGCCAAGAATATTTTGGCTTAAGTGCCACTGACAGAGGGGTAAAAAGCAGTGATAGTTCTAGGGGCCTTCAGTTGGAGAATTGCAATACAGAGAAGGGATATATAATGTTCATGTTATCAGAAATAATGGTGCCAGGATCTTCCAGAATTCCTAACTATAACTTCCACATATTCTCTCCTAGCCTTTCTTGCATCCTTGATCATATATTTTCAGTTGTCAATGTGAAGGTTTTCATTTTGCAGGGGTTTGTTCCAGATGACGTACCTTCTGATCTCACTGAGGTTTACTGTTGTGTGGATCAGTGGCCTCCAGATGTCTCTGTCCTGGCCGAGGTAGACGGTAGCCCCGCCTGATACTTCTTTCTGGAAGACACAATGTTAACATGAAATCATTACTTCAGCTGCTTCTTTCTTGCACAGCTCATAGTCATTTAAACCTGCTTTTGTATTTTCTTGTCAGATATCTTCATCGGTTAGTGGTTAAAAACATATTAAACAGAGTGATGATTTTAATTCAGTTATTGATTATATTAAAAGACTTAATTGTCTCTTAACAAGGGAAGTGCACGTGGTAATGAAGTGCAAAATCAATGTCAAGTCACTGACAAGAGAGCCATATGGCATCCTACTGCAGTTTATCAATACACAATGGCTATCATGAAACTTAATGGGCAAAAAGTCCTTCAATGGGGATAAACAGCTGGTGGTGTTGTGGTTACGGTCCTGATTTGTCCTCCCACAAACTGAGCAAAGTCCTAAGTCTAAATAAATGATTAGGTCATACAGTAAGAGTTGATTCCTGTTTTTTTACTGTTTAATATAGGCCTTAATATGAATTAATACAGATGATGGTTTAAAAAGGTATGACAGTATTATTATTTTATTATTTTAATTGCTTGAGAGGCTCTGAGACAGTCAGGTATTTCCAGATACTTTGACCTTTTCGTAATTTTACGTTTTACATTTTAAAGCAGAAACAATAAAAAAAGAAAAGTCATCATCAGAGATCATTTACATCATATTTATATTCGATTTTCCGCTCTTTTTCAGATGTGTTCCTTTACTTTTTGATAGGGCCAATGGTTATACATGATCTTTGGACTATCAGATAGAAATGGATAAGAGCATTTTACCAGCATACCAGAGCACTACTCCATCCAAGAATTATAATCGTGGCTTTCCATGTGAACATACCTTATCCCGTCCGTTCCCTTGGCCCTCAACACCCAACCCTAGAAAAGTGAGGTTCAACAAGAGCAGCAGTCCACCTGCCATTGCTTTACAAAATACAACCATCCTTCAGTGCATTCATCCACCCAGGCCCTTGGGTGGTCTGCTAACTCTGCGCTACCCTGAGGTGTCAGAGGTGTGAGCAGAGAGACACTCCAACAGTGTGTGACGGCGGGCGTGTTTGCTGGCACACTGTCCTGAGGTCCAGAGAGCAAATATGCCAAAGTCAGTGCAGGTTATCGATCCCCAGGAGGGGGTGCTTCGTGGCTGCAAGGGGTTGTGACCAGATCTTTGCAAACATGTGGGCATCAGGTTAACAGAGGATAGAGGAAAAAATAGGGTAGAGTAAGAGTTAGGAGTTGTTATGATATTATAAGTAATTCAAAATTCATTAAAATTCAGAAACCCCCCTTTTTTTAATTAAGTGTGCATCAAGATCACTCTGTAAATCTCCTGCCTTTGCGATGATTCATGCAGAGTGGACACTGTGGCCCGGGTGAGTGACCTCAGCCAGATCACTGATGTGTGTTTACCCATTACACAGGAACCTTGATTCAACGCTGGTTTATGACTCAGTGTGTGTTGCAGAGTGAAGCGGAGAAAGAGACGAGAGGGGATGTGCTTCAAGTTTTTTTTTTTTCTCCTCATTGGCTGGCTTCCTGTGGCACAGTCTCCTTCCAGGAACACTGTGATAACTGAGGAATACTAGGAAAAGTGTTAAACAAAAACATACACACAGAAAGGAACGGTCAGTAAACAATCTGTTATTCAGCTGTTTGAAGTTAAACATGTCAAATCACACCCACACATAACATCTCTCGTGTATGAACTCAAAGTCAGACAAACATCGACTGATAGTCATGGAGTGTGTGCATACAAGGCTTTTTTTTCACAACAGACTTGATGTCTTAGTAAGGAAAGCAAAGCTGTAAAAAATAACATTAAAAATGGCTGCATTTCATTCAGCTGGGTACATTTTGGGGTCCTTGTATAGCCCATAATGGCCCATTGTCATGGCTTACTGGGGCATTTGAATAGAACAGAGCCATTGTTATTAGTATAAGCTGTGAAAAAGGTCCATCCTTCGAAAGAAACTGAATTTATTATCGGCAAGAGAGCACTGTACCTTTAAATCCCAAACATCCCAGAGGCCATGAATGCACCATTTTTCTCCCCAATCTTGTAATTTCATGATGAATATTTTTTGATATATCTATTCAATTTCTGAAATTATTTCATTCATATTTAGCTTTCAATTCATCTCTGAGATCATACTTTGACAGTCCAAAGACGAGCGAGTCACCAAGCCGACTGTTTCTGTTCGAACCACTGAGTGTCACTAGTGGGAAAGAGCTCATTCAAGGAGGGTAAGAAACTGGTGCCCTGACTGCCGAGAGGAAGCTGTAATCAGCCTCTGGTTTACGTGTCAGCAACAAACTTTCAAGACATAGTGTTTTTATGTATTCAGCATAAAAAACAGCATGAATGTGTGCTGTGGTTAAAAGCAAACATCAGGAAATGAGTTACCAAAGATACCAAAAAAACATTCACCAGTGGAAACAGGGAAGATATCAAATTACCGCTAAATGCAGAGTGATAGAAGTATTAACCAATGGACCATGTGCTTGAAATAAGTGCAAAAGGATGACTACAATCACTTCTGCCTTCACAAGTTCAGTAAATGTTAAATGTATTTCACAGGGAGGATCAAACAATGTGAAAACAGGCGTCTGCCAACTTTAAGCGCACATGGTTCATTTTAGGAACTCTAGATCAACTTGTAAAGATTAATAGAGACATAATAATATGAGTCCAGACTAGAGTTGATTTCATTGGGTCATCAGGTTAATACTTTATTTTGTTTGATTGCAGCAAAGAGAAAGAAAGGGAGACGGAAACCAAGGGGGGAGAGAGAGAGAGAGAACAGGAAGAATGTCGAGAAAAAAAAAAGGAGACTACAGAGCTGTGGCTACAAGCCTTTGTATCAAATCTAGAGACAAAGTCATCAGGCAACATTAAAACATCTTTTAAAAATAACATTAACATATTTTGTGGGCTCTATATGGCACAGTATTACCCTAGACATGTACACGATACCAAAACAGTTTAGCCACACCCCTACATCTATGAACAGCTTCATAGCAAACAAAGCCATGAACTCTATCTCCAAGTCATACTGCCATTTCTCAAGAAAACGTTCATTTATTATTCAAATTTCTTATGCCATAACAAGGCACCTTAACAGTTGAAATCTGGCAGGTCCACATCTTACTATAGATAATTATTTAAATATCAAAGCAGAGGCACATTCATTTAAACTAAAACATACAGTAAATAGTTGTATATTACCACCAGATTCCAGTCCAGTCACTACAATACGTTGATTTGCATGCTTTTGGTCTGTATGATAACCATGATGGCAAACTATGGCATAAGAAATGGTCCAAAAAACACAAACATGTCCATCTACAGGAATGGCTTCAGATAGTGTATTGGAGACAGCAAGGCTTTTTTTACACTGAAACTAACCCACAGAAAAAGTGTCAAAGAACAAAAAAACCCCCCCAAAAAACGGTGGCCCATATACTGCCAAGGGATACGCTGCTCAGACAGATTGATTTTGGTTTTCATATTCGCGCAGTCACTCACATTCGTACACAAAACACGTACGTCTACACGCGAAAAAGGCTTGTAACCACACCCGAGGGGAGGCTTGTGCGCCCCTGCAGTTGGTCACAATGTGTTTTTACACACCTGCCTAAATACAATAGGCGCCCCGTTACCATCACACACACACACACACACACGCGCACACACCGAAACATATGTACTTCATTCAGAGAAGGTGCAGTGTATGCTTGAGGGAAGAGGGAGAATTAAACAGCTCCTAAATAGTGACTGTGAGATGTAAATGTGGAAGCTAGTTTTGTGGAATCGTTCCAAACTGTGGTCTATAATGAATAACAAAAAAAAAAAATATTAGACATATGGAAGATGAAGAGAGCCAGAAAATATCAAACAGAAACAAAAGCTGTGCGCACAATGCCAGATTTGCTGAGGATATAAACGGTTAGGAAGCAAGTGTTGCTCATGCTTTGTGGATACAGAACCCAAGATTACGGACATGTTCCTAGGACTACTGTATATATGCATACCAGACGTTATACGGTTCTTTAACAGGTTATTTGTGTCAAAACAGAAACAAAATAAGGAACTGAAACCAACTCTACCATTAATGCAGTTGTACTTCATTAACCTCATGACTAAATTTACATTCATATTTTTAAGTTTACTCCCCCTTTTCACTGAAGCCATTTCAATCTGGTAAGAGGGCTAAACAACATAAACAACAACATAGTTTATCAAAACAAACACATAGAGATAACATTACACTTAACAAAAAGGCCCCAGGAGGGCACCTGGGGAGTTTCGGCCACCACTTTGGCTGCTAAGCTCAGCCTTTTCCTACCTCTTGGTAAACGACACAGGGCAGGAGGGGAAATTATTCCGGCTTTTTTCAAATGCCCCCTCAGTTGGGGAGGACATTGTTTTTTTGTCCCCAAAGTCATTTCTGTGGGTCCTTCTGACTCAAGAGTCCAACAGTTTTGTGCCCTTATAGTTCTTTTCCTACACAGAAATAACTCAATACCCTGAATCCATTTTTCTATTTCCTTCCTTGCTGTCACTTTATTCTTCCTGGCTTAGGAAATGGAGCCTTTTCCTCTTCCAATCAAAGAGGAAAAAGCTACGCAAGACGAAGGCTAAGTTTTTATTCTTTTCCTTGATTTAATGTGAAGGAAATGAGATGAAAAACAGAAGTGCAATGGTCTACAAGCCTTTAAATCTTACCCAGTGGCCAGCTACATATCCCAAGCAGCTACAAGTGTCCCCTTTAAGTGACCACTACCTTTCTATTTTGTGCACATAAGGTATAAACTATGGTGAATGCTATACAGATCCTACAGTGCCATACGGCCACAAAGTTGTCAGGTTAGTTGAGACATCAGAAGCTCAGATGCTCTGTCATTGTCAAAGACTCGCATCCAGCCGTAGCATTTACTTCTTTAATGATTTGGATATGAGGAATCACTTCTAAATGCACTTCTACATATTGACCCACAGTAGCTATTCCAACTAGAGTAGGAATGCTGTGAAAAGTCTCACATGGAATGAACTGGCCATTCACGCACACACTCCATTACTTGCACACACACACACACACACACACACACACACACACACACACACACACACACACACACACACACACACACACACACACACACACACACACACACACACACACGTAGCCCACCTCTGCATGCACAAATCACCTCCATACATGTGCATGTACATGCTCATATAGAACTTTCATTGACAGATTAACGACAGGATACACCTGCAATCTCATTCGCTCATACAAAATATGACGCAAGAGTTGCTTAATGCTCCACCTTCAGCTGTGTTTTGAGTGAGGACTCTTCTGTGTCATCCCTTACTTGCCCACACAAGCCGTCCCTGGAGAGCGTTTATCCTCGCTATGCGGCGGCTATAAAGGGAAGCAGACTGAACTAATTTTTCACACGACACACATCCTGTTAGCAGTTCTTATTCTTATAGATAATATAATGAGTCAGAGAGGAAGAATAATCAAGCTCTAGAACTACGACACACTACAGCAAGACAGGAGAGACACGGAGAAAAGGGGAGCCAGAGTAAAGAGGGGGGGGAGTAATGATCAACGCTGTAATATCGGCCCCCTATCTCCCCTCGTTTCTTTGCTCCTTCTCCTCCCTTCAACCTACTCCTGATATTATGCCTAGCTCTGATCTCTACTGAAGGAGAGGCAGGGGTACTGTGCGAGTGTACTCAGTGACCCAGTGAGCACGCACCCCTCCCACTCCCGTGCTAAACAGGCCAGAACGTCCCCATTGAAATGTATTCCTTATAGTGCTTCTGTGTCCTACGGTTTGCTGCTGCTGCTGTCTCGTTGTTTCTTGCTGCTGCAGCCGCTGCTGCTGCTGTAGAGGCTGGGATTTGCCACGAGCGGGTGAGGGGCTGTGCCCATGTACTGCCCCGCAGTGGCTGTGTAGTTGAAGATGGCAGGGAGGAAAGGCAGAGGCTCCACCTTGTCCCCCCCAGGTGCCATCATATTCAGAGCCACAGGAAGAGCGGCCAGGTTATAAGGGTAGGCCAGCAGCTGTGGCCCATAGAGCAGCTGGTAAGGGTCCGGATAAAACGGCAGCTTAGCCAGGTCCCCGCCATTGGGGACCATCATTTTCCCCAGTGGGCCAAAGGGAAAAGCTCCAGCAGGATAGGAGGACATGAGCAGGTTTTCCTCCTGCTTCTTACCAGAGTGGTAGCTGTCCGGCACAATAAGGGGCATGGGGTAATTCTGGGCATGGTAGCCCACTGGGGTGGCGCTCCCTCTGGAATCTCTGGAAGGAACAGTATCGTGGTGCTCCGGCTCAGGTGGTTGCGGGGCTCGGGGGAGAAGCAGAGCGTGGGCAGAGGGGCGGTCACCGGCACCAGCTGCTCCAGTGGGCAGAGGGAGTCTGTCGAGTCCTTGTGAACTGGAGTGAACCTGGCGGTTGCCTGGAGCTGGGAGGCCAGTAGTCGAGGGGGACCGGCAGGGAGATTTGGGACTGTGCCTGTGTGAGGAGGATCCATTCATAGTGGTTTGAGGGGGGATATGATGGGGGGACGGCACAGGGCTCAAGGGCTCATCTTTAGGGACTAGCAGAGAAATCTGGTCCTGTGGGGTGTGCGAAACTCTACTCATTTGATGGGCCCTCTCTATCTCTTTTTCTCTCTCTTTCACCATTTTTTTGTCCCTCTCCCTTTCTCTCTGTCTCTCCAGCTCCCTCTCTTTCTCTCTGTGCCTCTCTATCTCCCTCTCTCTGGCTAGAATAGAGGACATGGTCAGGTCTTGTGCTTCATTGGGAGAGGGACTCCTGGACAGCGATTGAACTCTGAGATCCTGGATCCGGGGTGTTTCCTCGTAACCTACGTGTAGAAACATACCACTCCCACTCTGCCTCTCTCTGTCCATAATGACCCCATCCCGTTTCATGAATCCCCCCTCTGAGCTGAGAGCTGTTGTCATGGAAACAGGAGGAGCAGCAGTGGTTATTCTGGTCTGTGACGTCATGGGCACATTTGGAGAGGTGTTGTTGGATGCCACGATGTGCATAGGGCTGGGTATCCTGTGTATCTGGCTGTCTTGGTTCTTTTTGCTGGGGGTGCGGTAGTCCAGACATTCAGGTCCATTCATGACGAGCACGCTCTGGAGAGCAGAGGGTGTGGCAGGCGTGAATTCGTGTTTAGTGGGCGTAAGGTTAACCGGACTTTCTGATGGAGGGTCTGCAATTTGTGGGCTGGGCTCTCTCTCTAAAGCTGGATGTGAGAGCTCTGCAAGTTCAGGTTTGCCACTGAATTCTGACACCCGATGTTCATCTGTCAGTTCACTTAGATGGTCGTCATGGTGCTGTGATGCCAAACAGTCACTACTGCTGGGGGGGTCTGGTGTTGAATAGCTGATAACTGAAACAGCGCTGGGAGCTTGGCCTTTTTCAGTCTCTAGGTCTCTGCTAACAGTGCTAACAACAATCTCTGCTGTTTGTGGCTCCGAGTCTTTATCTTCCCTTTCTCTCTCTGGGGAACTGCTTAACTCATGGCGTCGGATATGGCGAGTTAGTGCTGAAGATGTCTTGCACACCTTGTGACACTGTG
The DNA here is from genome assembly GCF_027596085.1 of Anoplopoma fimbria. Classification (NCBI taxonomy): domain Eukaryota; kingdom Metazoa; phylum Chordata; class Actinopteri; order Perciformes; family Anoplopomatidae; genus Anoplopoma; species Anoplopoma fimbria. Next base: position 19,610,751 of record NC_072455.1, on the reverse strand, counting down.
GACAGGTGTGTCGTGATAATGCTCTCCTGCTAAGGCGACTTGGACTAGAGTTACACCCTACTAAGGCTACTTGGCCCCCTTTTTCTTCATCATACTTTGCAATTTCTGGCACAGATTTAACACCGACCCCTTCAACTTGTTCAACGACTGCCACTTTTTGGGGTACAGAAGGTGCCTCAGTAGGCTTGGGATGCTGGGCTCTCTGGTGGTCTTCCAACTTATCCCTTGAGGGGAAAGTGGCTCTGCAAAAGAGGCATACAAACTCCAGCAGATGGCTCAGCTCGTGTTTGTCTCGCTTCCTGGGGCTTGAGAACCAGCAGCCACATGTACCACACTCTGCCGCATTCCCATTAGTCCAAGGCCGCCTCTTTATTCCCGTAGGGGCCACTGAGGTAGACTGAGGAGACTTTGGAGAGTGCAGAGGAGGACTGGGAACCTCATGACAGGCCTCCTTAACTTGTTCTTCTGGGTCTTTGTTTTTCTCCTTTAAAGGGGCAGAGAGATCATCTTTCTTTTTCCCCTCTTCCTCGTCTCTGTTGGATTTTGACAGTTTTTCGGCCTCCCCAATCTTCTCATCCTCTTCCTCATCCTGTGATTTATCTGTCTCTTTATTCACATGGTTCTTGAGCCTATCTGTCCTCCTCTTCAACCGGATGGATCGCTTGAATTTCAGTTTTCTCTGCCAGCTCTTGACCCTCTGTAGATGTGCTTGGGCCTTCCTCTTAGGCTTGTAGGAGTAGTAAGGCCGCCATAAATTATCCTCTGTGTCATGGTCACTCTCCTGGTCACGCACCTCCCGACGGAAGTAGTACTCCCTCACTTCATCGGGGGATTTGGAGCTCTTTTTCCTGACCTCCTCCTCACAATCTCCTCCTTCTTTATCACCGTCTTCTTCCAGGCTGACTCTGCGGTGGAGGCGGTGTTTATGGTGGTGGTGATGGGAATGACGTGTTTCCTTTGCTTCCCGCACAGATGAGGTTTCACTCCGTTTGGTTTTAGGTGGAGAAAGGCTCTTGTCTCTCCTAAGATCCGTCTCAGAGATGCTGCGCTTCACTATGGCTTCCTCACCGATACGTACAGTAATCTGGCACAGTGGCCCTGCCTCTTTGACATGTGACCCTACAGATGCTGACAGCTGCTTTGAGTTAAAGATGTCGCTCTTGCTGTGGGATTTGCGTGATTTGTGAAATAATCTGCCTGTCTCTTCACCCTGTCTACCTCTTGAGCCCTCCTCTGTGGTATCTGAACTGTCCCTTGACCTCTTTCTATGGTTATCTGCACTATCCCTATGCTTTTTGAATGGCCTGGGAATGCCCTTGTGTGAAGTCTGACTGTTGCTACTTTCAGGGGATGGACTGCTCATTGGGCTTTTTTCACTTCCAGAGGTGACCTGGTTGCTATGCACAATGACAGAGGATGACACTGCCGTTCCATGAACGATGACGGAGGGTTTCGTATGGCCATAAGTTATTACAGAAGGCATGCTTGTGTCTGTGCCTCTACCAGCCTTAGGTGTTTTGGTTTTGCTGCTACTAGACATTTTGAAGCTGCCACTGCTTCTCCCCTGCTCTAACCCTTGGGCCTCACTATCATGTTTTCTAACTTGGGGCATGTCTGTTTGGGGGAGGGGTATTAGCGTGGAGAGGTCCCCATGCTCAACAGAAACAGGGAAGCCATCAGGGAAGTCATCTGGGTCAGGCTTCACACTCTGAGGGTGGGCCCCACTGATGAGGCTTTGTAAGTCCCCAGGGCCCAGAGCACAGCCCAGGCCAGGCATGGAGAGGGAAGGTGTCTCAGTTGGTGGGACAAGCAGTCCATTATGCAAACTGTCACTGTAAGTCTTGTAGGGTCTCTTCTGGGAGCGCATGGGGAGGAGGCGGTAGAGTTTCAGGGCATTAGCTTTCTGTTTATAACCCCCATTAGCTGTCTTTTCACTGGAGATGAGGCTGGGGTTAATCCCATGGATGGTCTTCTGGTGTGTTTTGAGATTGTAGTAGGTGGCGAAGGCATCCCAGCAGAAGATGCACTGGTAGCGGCGCTCCCCAGTGTGCCACACCTCGTGCTTTGTGCGGTACTCAGCCAGGGCAAAGACCTTGTCGCAGAAGTGGCATGGGTATTTGCGGCGCCATGAGTGCACATTAGAGTGACGCTTCAGGCTGGATAGGGTCATGTAGGAACGTTCACACACAGAGCAGAAATAAATGATATTGCCGTCTACCACCTTCACAAAATGGTGCTCATCACCCGCTAGTAACTCTGCGGCTGCTGCATCATCACCTTGGATACGTGCCAGGAGGCTCCGTGCTTTCTTCCCCGGCCGCGCCTTACTGATGTCTGATTGTCCCACGATCACTCCCCCCTCCACTCTCACCTCACCCTCCTCCAGCGGCTCCTCCTTTGGCTGCACAGCGAGGGAAGGAGGGCCCAGGCTGTTGGAGGGCAGGCCTGGCACCCTACAGGAGGCCTCATGGGACTGCAGTCTCTTGCTGTGGATGAAGACTTTGCCACAATAGCAGCAATTGAGGGCGCGGCTGCCACGATGCAGCCGCATGTGGACCGTCAGGGAGGAGGCCGAGCTGAAAAGCCGATGGCACACCCCGCAAATCAGTTCGGGCTTTAGGCTGTCGGTAGGGGAATAAGAGGATGAGTGAGGGGGTGCGGTAAGACCCTCAGATGGGGGAGGAGGGGGTGGTGGTAAGGGGGGAGGAAGGTGGAGGGTGGGTGGGTGAAGACTTGGTCCATGAGGGCTTCCCACTTTCCCAGCTGGTCTTCCTGTCATTTTCTCTCTCCTCTCTGCATCCCCACCTCTTTGATAGGCCGACGTGCCCAGACTGAAGAGGATCTGGGCGGTTTGAGAGGGCGAGGCGGTACCGTTGGCCCCCCTGTGCCTCTCATCCCATCCATCGCCACCATAACAGCCACCTAAGGACCCGCTGGAGGATCGTGGGGGCGACCTGTGGAACTGAGTCTCTGGATTGAGTTTGGAGCACTTCAGAGGAGGCGGGGATTTGATATCCTTCCTACTAAGTGCATGAACAGTCATGGGAGATGAGGAGGAGGAAGGTGAAGAGGACGGAGAGCTGTCGTGCCTCGGGGGCTTAAATGGTCTGTGCTTAACGTCCATAGTAGCGTCCAGTTTCCACAGCGACCCCTCGTCTGAGCTCTTGGAGGATGGCCGCCGTCTGTGAGGGGAAGGGGAGGATGATGAAGAGCTACGACAGTGGTTTGGAGATGTCAGGGAGGCTGGGAGGGGGGCGGCACTAAGCGGGAAGCTTAAGGTGATTTTTGCATTTTTGGGTCCATCGGCCATGTCCTCCAGCCTGTCCTCCATCATGGCCTCTCCACGGCCTCCATGCCTTTTACCCTTCATCTCCAACTGCTCAACTTCTCCTCCTTCCTCCTCCTCCTCCTCCTCCTCCTCCTCCTCCTCCTCTTCCTCAGGCTGAAAGGCCAATCCAAGACAGTGGACTGGTTTGTTTAGCCCTTTGGTCTTGCTTGAGCGGCAGAAATTGACAGGCAGGTGTAATGGTGAGGAGGCCCCAACTGGTTGAAGAGTGTCTACAGCCACTGATGACAGTGGCGGGGAAGACAAAGGTGATAACCGCTGACTCCGTTGGCACGTAGAGTTCTTAGTTGTTGTCTGATGTCTGGTATTGCAGAGGGGAGTTAGCCCAGCAGCCAGGTGTCGCTCACTCAGACGTGACTGAATAAGGCTCGCGTGGAGGGGGTCCCACACCTTCTCACCGGACACCATGACCAGCACCCGAAATCTGAAAGAGAAATCAGAAAGTATATGTAAGCATTTCAACATCCTAAGATACATGAACATTTAATCAAAATAAAGCAAAGAATTAACATTTATGTAAACCCAAAGCTTTTGCAGTACCAGTCATGACGCTCGTAGAACACTTTTGAGAAACGGAAAAGAAAACTGAATGCCCCAGCAATGCTGAACTCCAACAGCCCCGCCAGGAATGGTGAGTGAAAGGAGGGAGAGGGTAGGGGGAAGGAATGAATCTGCGGCAGTGCTGGTTTAGATTTCAGCGTGCCACAACCAAGCCTTTAGAAAGGCATTCCAGAGATCCATCTCTCTCGGCTGTGACACAACATTCCCTATGCCTAATTGGACGCCATTCAGTTTTAATCAAGATTCCCTCAGAGTATTGACTTAGATCCATGGCCCGAAGTGCGCACGTAAAAATAGTCCCATTCTCTTGCTGTTTGAGCAAGCGCCTTGTTAGCCATTCCTGGCAGTGGCTAGTATTTGCCGGGCATGACTCTAACCATTTATTTGCGAAGGCAAAGGCAGGAGGGAAGGAAAGAGGGGAAGAGGAGAAAGGAGGGAGATTGCATGCATGCATGTGCACAGAGAAGGGGTGTATTTAAGTCCTCTGCATCCGGTACAATCCCAGCTAAGCTGTGGAAGATGAGCGACAGGCTATTCTCATTTCCATTTTAATTTGACTGCCATGGTGGTGGATGCAGTCCTGCTACGAATTCCCTAATAAACTAGATAGCTGCAGATTCCTGCGTGATAGGCAATTTGCTGTTATTACTTATTTAAAATGGGTCGAATTATTTAGCTCTGCACATTGGGGAGAAGAACGGAGACAGTATACGGCCATAATGATGCGACGAGAAGAAAAATCCTCAGTCATGCTTTTCTGCCTGCGTTTTCAAGCAGCAAAGCAGCCAGGAAGGCAGGCCGCTGTAAAATTCCACAGGCAGCCCTGAACAGGCAGAAACTAGGTCAGCACTGTTATTGCAGAGGGAAGAGGAGGGAGAGAGAGAGAGAGAGAGAGAGAGAGAGAGAGAGAGAGAGAGAGGGAGAGGGAGAGAGAGAGAGAGGGTGAGGATAAGGGAGAGGGAAAGTAAAAGGGTGATAGAAAAAGGGAGAGAGAGAGAGAGAAAGAAACCGGGAGAGCAAGAGACAGTGAGAAGGAGAGGGGAGGAGGAGGGAGGGGGGGGTTTGAAACAGGAACAGTCAGACACTGTCAGACAGACAGGAGCCCAGGCAAACACTCACACACATGCACACAAAAGCAACAGCCGCATAGACAAACATATAACCACGCACACGCACACACCCACACAAACAAACAAACAAACATGCATGTATAGACAGCACTGTACTTACACTCATACATGCCCACAGGCAAGACAGACGGGCCTAAAAAAAGTAGTTCCAACACTTGTAAATGACATTAGAAATCAAAAGGTGAATCTGAGTGCACCATGACACTGAGGATACAGATGGAACTAAGTATAGTCAACAAAAGGAAAACACGTGTGTCTATTAATGACGTACTTAGTGCAAGCAGTGACACATGCTTTTTGTTGTCCGTGGTCATGTCTATTCAAGATCTATGTCTAACAAATAGGATGCACAATCACGTCTCGCCAGGCTTGCCATATTTTCTTGCTCTGTATTGAAACAGGCCTCACATTTGCTGAGCGATAGATGTTGTGCAGGAAATCCCTTATGGCAAGCGCCCGTCTGCTACAAGTGGGCGGACACACCGAGAGACAGTGCTAAGGCTAAAAATTTCACCATCTCAGGGAAATGCGTACACCGCCCCCTCGCTCTTTTCCTTTATCTCCCTGTGACGCACACAGCCGCTGCACAGGCAGAGGCTGCACGACGCGCCATCTGACTGTGACAGGGAGCTTTTAACGTGCTTTAAATGGACTGGATTTAGTCATATTCACAGAAATATGTGCTTTATTATTTGTGCAGATGAGGGGATACACAGCTAAACACACATACATCCTTCTGTTCAACTCACAAACAAGCACACGAACAAATGTGACCATGAATGTGGCGAGGACCCTAAAGCGAAATCAAAATAAACAGCAACCCTGTTCCCACACCTCTCGGTAACAGGATGTTCTGCACAAACAAAAATGTTGGTCAGCCTATGAAGTGTTCGTCTATTTACGCTTGTGGCACTATATAACCGCAGAGCACGCACAGGATCTCAGCTGGTGCAGGAAAAAAATTACTAACTAGTCTCGCGTGGACATAAAACTAATTATACCAAACGCATTGGCTTCTGTATAACAACGAAAGGCTCTTCACTGACAGGCAGAGGGAACAGAGGCCTACGGATTCAATTTGTATTTGATATCAAATGACAAACATGAAGTAAATTGTTTTTTTTGTTTAAATCATTAGAAATGGCATTTACAGATTAGTCTCCCTCTCTCAGCACAGTTTAACTTTTGAAAACCAATAAACATTGCGGAAATGATAAGTGCTGTTCAATAATCCTAACTTATTGCTTGCTTGAATTTTTGGACCAATTTAAAACAGCAGAAGTTTTACTATTGACTCTTTTTTATTAGAAGTTGAAAAACTTGGATCACTTTATGACCTTGAAAACCATAAGTTTTATCCAATCATATTTCAGCCATCATGTGTTGCTAGGGTCCAAGAAATCTGCCCTTAGGCCTTCAGAATCAACAGCGTGGGCGCCTGTAGTTTAAAGTGAACGGAAACGAAACGTCAGCACGTGCACGTATTTTGATTGGATACGCACTAGTGAGAGGCAGAGCTAGCAAAGTGAACCTTGGTCGCAGATATACTTACAACGCCATTTTCAAGACGGACTTTTCAAGAAAAGCTAGATATCGTGAGAAGAGGTCGGCCAACCCCGATGCAAGCAAGGATGCTAGGATGTAAATTTGTTCAAATAAGCAGGTGTTTTGGTGAGTACAAAGCATTTACATTTTTTTTTTTATTAAATAAATATTAACGAAATAAAATGACAAATATATAAAAAATAAATGCTTGATGCTTCTGCAAGAGATGATGTGTGTGGCGCACTAGCTCAGCTGTGCCTGCAGTGAAAGGACTCAATGACACTTCTCAAGAACAAATGCAAATTATTTGTTTGTTTTCTTTTATTTTCAGTGAATAGTTTGTGTCTTTATCGTCACGTTTCTTAAATGAAACAATGCGCTGTTTAGCGAACAAACTTGTTAAAGCTCACATACTATTGGTGGACTTAAAACGTTGTAGACTAATCCTTCAAAAGCGCCTTTTATTTTAACGTTTTGACAGTATCCAAGTGATCTTAAAGCTGGTAGTTTAACACTCTTAATTGTAAATGCGGATTTATTGATTTTAAATGCTTTGGAAATATTAGTATAACTCTGTTGTACTCGACTATGTTAAGGTGATGCTACGCCCAGTTATAATGCGTTTCTGTCTAAATGTATAGTTTCTAGAACCATGGCGTCATAATGATGGCATTAAGAGGTGGATTAATTCAGGTAGGACTGTGTAGGACATCGCTGAAGGCCTAGGTGTGAAATGCACGGCCCGCTACTGGTAAATGGTCAATCAGTCACTAGGAAAATCACTGCTAAGGTGGCTTTGCATAACATAAGGCAGGACGGCAGTTTGGCTGGTACGCCAGCTGAAGGCCTTGAACAAGCCGTTGAGCAATCTGTTTATTTCCACACTGAAACTGGTACTTGACAGACAAATATCTGTTAGGATTCAATTATCATGCTTTTTTTTTTTGCCAGCTTTCATCTCAAAGGAAATTCCAACCACAAGTCATTTAATATTGGGCAGTTCAAACTAAAACTTGATTTGGCTCTAAACTGTTTTAAACTATTGGGTCCAATCCTTCATATAATTGAGGATTAAAAGTCTGATTATAGCAAATTATATTTTTAATACTGTTTTAGTGCCACATAATTTACTCTCATATTTCAACTTTAATGTAAGCAGCTAACATTCGTACCTAACCCTCATTAAAATATCTTTAATAGAGTACAGCTAAAATGATAAAGTTATCTTACTTTCCCTGTACTCTCCCGAACAGAAGGACAATTCTGGTCGATTACAACTTAGGTCCTATTTTCATAGTTTGTGCTCACCAAAGTAGTTGCTTAGATCTGGGAACACAATAATGTTGCTAAGGCAAAATCTGATGGTTCAAGGGAGTTTATAGATGATTCAAACCGCTGTATTTTGTGATGAAACTGACAGTGAGCACACCTGAAATGTTGGTAATAATCTCTCATTGCACATAAAACATGTGTTTTCACAAAGCTACAGTCATTTAACAGAGTAAACTTGTGCCTGCAGTGCTGCAGGTCAAAGAAGAAGCAGGAAGTCATTTTGTAATTTGAATATTTCTTCTACGCACGTCTTTTGTTGTCACCGCATTCAAAGATCTAAACACTTAATTTACTTCGTGCAACTTTATTATTTCTAATATGAATGTGGCCAAAACTATGAACGATTAATACATAAACTAACAACCAAGTTGTAACAAACCAGAATCATCCTTTATCTATAACTTAAAGGTGGATAATACCGGCTCTAAACATGGCGACGCGGCTAGAAAATAACGGTGCCAAAGGTGCTAACAGCGCTAAAATGGCTGAAAGAGCTAAAAGTGTTTACCTTGCCAGCTATGTTAACAGAGCAAAGAAAAGCTCGGATAACAACACACACAGATGCTCCGAATGCTCCGAACGTCGTATGTTGCTCCTTTAAGCAATGACAGCACATCATTGCTTAAAGGAGCAACATACGACGTTCGGAGCATTGATAATGTGTGTATGTGTGTGTATGTGTGTGTATGTGTGTGTAAGGGGTCAAGGGGAGTGACTGGAAGTCAGAATGCGGGGGGCCTCGGTGTTCCAGCCGGTGTTCCAGCCGGTGAGCCAGCGGCGAGGAGCATGTGGAAAGAGGAAGGTGTCAGTTGGGCTTTTTTCCCCAGTGAGGGGCAGCCAGAGGGGCCCAACTATCGGAGCAGCAGTTGGTCTGTGAAGAGGAGGGTGCATGTGTGTGCATGAGGGTGTGTGTGGGCGGGTAGTGGGGGCATCGTTAGCAAGAACAGCAACTGAACTCTTCACAACCCCCGTCCAAGAGAGCGTGGTGGAGCCAGCCAGATGGGATAGAGGGAGGGAGGGAGGAGGTAAGGGAAGTTGGTATGGGTCGGGGAGTGGTTGAGCGGAGGTGGTGGTGGTGGTTGTGGTGGTGGGAGGGGGGTGTGGGGGGTAACTTCAAACACGTCTCGCCTATGTTCACATTTCATGGTTTCCTTGTCTTTCAGATCCCCCTCAGCATGACTGAGTGCTCTCTCTCTCTCTCTCTCTCCCCCCCCCTCCCAACTTGTAAACTGTTATGTATGGTAGTGTTTTTCACATGCCGCTCCACGCACCAGCGAACCTGCCCATGTCTAAAACGCCATACTCTCCACGCTACGTTAGCTCTCAGCCCAGCACGTAATTCACATAATTCTGCTCGCTGCAAAAGAATCATGCGAGGCGTTCGGAAACAGTAAGGCCCAAAAAAAAAAAAAAAAAAAAAGTACCCCTGGAGAGCGGTAACACTACACTGGTGACCTTTTTGAGGTAATTTCCCCGAAATCATTTTTTCAATTTCGCACGCAGTCCCTGTTGAAGGAGGTGAGAAAGACACTCTGGAGTTCTCTGTCTCAAACAACCGAGAAACGTTTGAGTTTTAGCAAAGCTGAGCCAGAGCAGCATGTTCTCCATAAACTGCAAGTATAACGATGGCGGTTTAGAGAAGATGAAGCGCTGCACCAGTTTCTCGAATGCGTCTACATCTTAAATGTTTGTGGCATTTTATTAAAACTGCATAATCAAACTAAGCCAACCAACTCGGTCTTGTGTTGGCACTTTTATACCCAAGACAGAAAAAGGCCCACATGCAGCCATGATTTACCTAATGTGTGACCCAAACACAAACTGCCACCATCATGACAACATCATCGCTGTGACACCACAGAGCAGCGAGAAACTACACTTCCTATTGTCTGACCTATGACCCCTACCCCTGTGGCAGAGTGAATCATATATTCTGTACATTTAGCACAGAGGGGCTTGGCTTGGCATCCATGGAAACCAGGAATGTGGAGTAGTTGGCAGCAGATGCTGTGTTGTTTTTGAAAAAAAAAAAAAAGTAAGGCTTCGGGCAGCAACAACGGGATTGGTGACATCAATATGCCCTCTGCTGCTCTTCCAGAGGCAACCTCCAGCTAAACAACAGGCTGGTAAAATGGATGACAAATGGGGCGGCCCATGACCGGAACACGAAACAGAACCAGTCGGTGGATCTAGAGATGTTTACCGTCGCCTACATGCAAGCTTTTCCCCCAAAAAACACTCCCTCTGATGTTGGTACTAACTTGACGAGCAAGATTGGTAGACTGGCCCACCATGTTTGGACCCCAACAACAAAGCTCATATTTGTTCTGACTGGCTGGTTCCCCCCCGCCCTCCTCCACATCTAGGGTGAATCACAGAGACGCAGGGGGCTTCGATAAATTAAAAGTTTCATCACAATCCAAAAACGAGTCATCACTCTTGAAAAAGAACTGCGTGGTGCGCCAGCAACAGAGGGGAGGATGAGGGAGACAAGGCCTGTTACTGGCGCACAAACACACACACACAAACAGACCCAGCACATGCACACACACACACACACACACATAAAAACGCGTCCACAAACACACACTGCATAAATACACACACACACACACACAGACACACAAACACTCACGCCCCAACACACGCACGGTAAAATAAAAACCTTTTCCTCCTCTTCAAGCGCGGAGCAACCACCGCAGCAGCAGCAGAGTGAAGCAGAAAAACAAGCAGGAAAACAACAGAAATCAGCCTCTCTTCCTCTTATTCTCTCTGGCTGTCTCTCAGGAAGGCAAGCATACAAGAGAACGTACCTCGGAAAACCTCCTGCTGCATCTCTGCTGCGATGTGTTCTCTCCCCTCACACTCCCTCTCTCCTCTCTCTCTCTCTCTCCCCCTTGGTCTGTGTATGCGCACGTCTGAGTGTGTGTGAGAGAGAGCGAGTGAGCACAGGGAGAGGCGGTGCACACACACACACACACACACACACACACACACACACACAGACACACAGACACACACACACATACAGGCAGCAGTGTGTGAAGACAGAGGGCAGGAGCGATTCTCACACTCGAACTTGCTTGCTCTCTCTCTCTCACTCACTCCCCCTTTCTTGCTCTCTCTCTCTCTCCTCTCTCACTCCAGTTTTTTGCCACTGACACACGATTCTTAGTGTTTTTGCTCTTTTTTTTTCCAGCAAGTGAATCCCCCCCCCACTTCCACTCCTCTCTCCCCCCCCCCACTGAATCCAATCTTCTTTTTATTTGGAAGTGTTGTTCCCTCTCTCCCTCTCTCTACACACACATACACGCATGCACACACACACACACACACACACACACACACACACACACACACACACACACACACACACACACACTACTTTATATACACAAAGCCCAGCGATAGGGAGAGGGAGGGAGAGGCAGAGGGAGACAGAGTGGGAGAGCAAGCAAGAGGACGCCATTTAAGCAGTTTGTTACGAGCACTGCAAGTCCCCAAAATGGCTGAAAACAAACAGGAACCACGCCAACTCAAAAAACCTGGGCACAAGGACGGACGGACCGACTCACAGACAGGGAGTGAGAGGAGAGCGAGCGAGAGAGACAAGGAGAAAGGGAGAGGACAAACTGGCGGTAGTCAAATGGCGGATGGGAGCACTCTGTGAAACAAGTGAAGTTGAGGGAAAATGGGTCATTAAAGGGGTACTCCAGCGATTTAGCATTGCACTTAGATAAAGTTCAGGGAGTTACGAGAGACGGATTAAAAAAAGAATGGTCAAAATCGAAACAACAGAGGCCGAGATAGCCTGACTTAAAGTCTATGCAAGGGTCAAGCTCCAATAACGCTGGATCCTACATTTCCCAAGATGCAACGTGATAGCACATTTCACTAGATTCTTCCTACCTGGCAAATTCCCATGTGTTTCAACTGTATTTCCTCAGTTTCTAACCTTGATGGGCCTTCAGATCCAAAATAGATCTTTGTGAAAGCAACACTACCGGCTGTGCTGACGAGGCAACTTTGAAAAGTTGTCATCCAGACAATAATTCCACCCATCTTGACAATAACAAAGTAAACAGTTATTCACCATACTTGCACACATTTGATTGCCCTACACAGTACGGCGCTAAATGACGTTCCCTTTGGTTCCAGAATAAGTGATTTACGAATACTGCTTACACACATTACACAAATAATTGTCACTGCATGCTAATGTATGGTGTATGCTGTTTGAGATGTGCGAAGATGACATTGCTAATCACAGCTTGCATGTTTTTAATTTGGTGAAATGGGACTGAGGATCAAGTATTTTGCCTGAGCCCTCTGCCACTGTGCCAATGCATGTTCCTATAATGGTCTTATTTTTTCTGACTTTAGAAAGCACCATCCGGTCATTATATCCGTTTTTTTACAGACTGATTTTCATATGTAAAATCAGTGGAGTGCCTCTTTGAAAGAGAAAATGAATAAAGGTGAACAGACAAGGACAAAACCTGGGAGAGGGACACTCTTCGTTTGTCCGTGACCTCAGCTAAAAGGGTTCAAGTGCCATCAGTGAAGATGGCGGCCTTGTCAATTAACTGCTTTTAGGTCAGTGGTTGTATCCGAATCCGGATCTGTAGTTGAACTAAAACTACTGGTGACAAAGCTCCTGTTTTGTTTTACAGCACAGCCGATACCCGGCCTCCAAAACAAAGGCGCCACTGCATCGGCATCAAGTTCTGGTTCATCCGTATCCATGCAAAAATGCCTCACCACAACAACTCTCTCCGTTCTGGTTGCTCTCGGGCGTCACGACGGTCAGTGGAAATTCCACATATCTCTGTTCTCCCTCCGTCGGCCATGGGCCACTCTGCGGCCTCAGATCAGAAAGTATTCTATCAGCTGTTTGAGGAGGGGTGGAAGAATGTTCTTACACTGTTATGCTTCAACACCATTATACTTCCCACTGTCCTTTTGAGTAGAGCTGTTACCCCTCCAACTCCCCCCTCCCCACCAACTGAACCTTGACGCCAACCACCCGCCCTCCTCCTACTCGTCCCCTGCCCTTTCCCTCTCTCCCTCTCTTTCATCACTCTCTCCTACCCTCATTGTACGCTGCCACACTTGTCTCCATGGGAACCGCTCTGGGATTGGGTGTTGTTCCTGTGACCTCTCTGGCTGTTGGAGTTGGCCAAACTTTTTTTCTCTCTAACCCCCCCCTCTCGTGCACTCCTCCACGCTCTCAAAGCACGCTGGGTGTGCGTGGACGTGACACATGACAGCAGTTGTGAGTAGCTTCGGGATATGACGGTAAAATTAAAACTAGAAGGAACAAGTTTTTTGGGGTGAAAAACAAAAGAAACAGAGGCTGTGTGTGTGAAGCAGATTGCCCGTTGGCAAAAACAATAGTGTGTGTGTGTGTGTGTGTGTGTGTGTGTGTGTGTGTGTGTGTGTGTGTGTGTGTGTGTGTGTGTGTGTGTGTGTGTGTGTGTGTGTGCTCCAGGAGTGCGACCATTCGGTCCACACATGTGTGCTGGCATTGTCCTGTGGCTGCAGCCAGCCACAAACTCTGTATTCAGAGGCACCCCCGTAGTCCAGCCGCCCCTATTCATGGATGTTTGGCCAAACGTGATCATAGCTTTTCATGCTGTGCTACCAAGCGACACGCACATCTGAATACACAAAGATGGAGGAACTAAGGAAGCCATCTTGGTGGAAAATTTAAACCATAAGCGGTTCAATATTTAGCTGCTAATCTTGGGATCAGTATTAAATTGAGTCTAGGGCCTTTATGTGGTGATTATCAACATTATGTCATACATAATTTTTTCATCAGGCTAAAATACATTTATTTTATATTCTATACATAAAAGACATGGTCCAAAAAAAATTCAACAGCATAATTAATTATTTAAAGAATAAAATAATTTCAAAAAAAGAGAAAAAACTTGCACATTTTTGCACACAAAAATCACACACACACACACGCTTAAGTAAACGGTGCAGTTAAAGGCACCCTGTGGAGTGTTTGCTCACTGACAGCGCTGTAGTAGTAATGTTTTGAACAGCGAGTCCTTGTATTGTTGGTTTGTCATGGTCTACCGGCATGATGAAACATATGCACACAGGATGGGGGTAAAGTAAAACACATTTCTGCCCACTGTGAGGGCGGTAAAAGTTGATGACAACGTTGATGTACCAATGTGCGAATAATAGAGGATAGGAGGACCGCAAGTTGATCAAAAACAACACAGATTTCAAAACATTTGAAAAATATTTTGCAAATGTTTTACGGCGGTAAGAGTTTATTCATTCAACATGTTTGTTAGGCCTTAAACCTGCAGCGATTGATTTTGAGCAGCAGAATCGAGATGTGATTGCGACACATATCACGCTATGAGAGCCTCAAAAGTGAAGCGCTTTATAGAGAGTCTGGTTGTAATGGATTTATCAATGTCACCCCTTTCACATTACACATAGTCATTTTAACTATTGTCATCATAAACAATCATTATAGCCGCTTTAAGGGGAAACACAATGCATTTTAGCCAAAATGTTCAGTGATGATCTGGTATGACTGACAGGGATCTGGGCATACATGGGATTTAAAAATGCGGTCTATGGCTATAACTTATCTATGATATCATCACTTACATAGAAATTCTGATTCTCTATGATTATAGAACAATACAATAATAAAAACTACCACAGTCACCAGCCAGCAGTGACAAATGTGTACATTCGAAGGATAATTTAACTCACATTATTCAGATTTGTGGCCTCTTAAGTTGTAACCAGCATGTGCGACCATGTGATGTGGCTTGGGGGTGAGTTCACAGTGTTCCCATAAACATAACCAGCCTGTTCAAAATACTCTTGTCCTTAAACCACCATTTAAATGTTAATATGATCCTGACTTACCCCTCTCAGTTGACAATGCTATCTTTTTAGCGGGGCTCTGGTAGATAGATTAGTAATTCATTGGGAAATAAGAGAATGGATTTTCCAGGAAATTTCGACTTTTTCTCTCATTTTCCTTGTGTTTTGCATGACCGCATAATTGGTCAACTGTTTTCCAGGTTTTTCCAGGTCGCGTGGGAACCCTGAATGACTCACTATTTGTGGTGCTTTGTGGTTCGAGTCAGGTTAAAATAGATCAGAATAAAAAGCACAGTATGGAGACAGCAGTTACATAATCATTGCCGATATTTGTTTCTTCTTAAATTCAGGCTAAATTCCTTCTTATACATGTTTGTGAATATTTCCTGAGGCATGCTCAAGGGCTGGTAAACATTCTCAGTGCTCTATAAAAGAAGGGATAACTAACCTGCTCTCCAGCTGACTTGGACTGAGATCAAAGTGGGAAGTCAAACGACGCTCGAGGAGTTCAAATGTCAGTGGTTTCTTAAAGAGGAAGCAGTGGCTTCACAAGGACGACACGGCGATTCTTGTGTCTGTAGCCTGCACACAGGAGGACAGAGGTAGAGTGAAACCACAGCGCATGCATTTTCTGCAAGAACGTGTTCAGATAAGCATGACACATGTTTACATTTGATTTGTAGTCACACAGGCGCACAGATGAAAGGGTGTTAAGCCCTCAGCAATGTTTTACAGACACTGGGGCGGTATGGTGGGTAACTTGATGAAACCGCCCTTGAAATAGGGAAAGACGAGCGTGCTGGGACGCGTCCTGAGTTAACGCCTCTCTGCTGTTTACAAAAACAAATGTCAGGGAAGCAGTCTGACAGTACGGACCAGAAAATACATGTATTGCTCTTTTACTCTGATGTGTATTGTTACATGCCAGATATGTCAAAAATACATATTTATTTATTTTTCCCCGAGAGAAGCTTTTGCTTTCCAGTAATGTGTCAAAGTATTTTGCTGACACATCAAGGGCAGCAGAAAACACATCTAATAAATATAAGCGATCTTGAGGCAACCAGGATTCAACTTGGCTCGGGTGAAGAGGGTTTCAACTGGAGCAGCAAAAATGTAATAAAAAAAAGAATGCAATGCTCTTCATGCAAAAACTAGTCAAAACTAAAATCGTCAGAACTCCAGCGGATAAGTGTTACATTGCAGAAATCTTTCACAAAATGTTCACGAATTTTAAGCTTTTTGAGTGTCAGTAGAGGAGAAACTTAAAAAAGGTTCAGGCATTCTCAGCTTTTACATTTTCAGTGAGGTTAGCGAGTTCAACACTGCACCACCCCTTTCCTGCAAGACAGCACTGAAGGACCAAAACAAACAAATGCCATAGAGGCTATCCTAAGCCGATGTCCACAATGCTGCAAAAGTTGAGACTTTTATGTTGACAAGTGATGTAAGACAGTTACATAGTTGTGACTTTCCGTATATATAACTCAGTGGGCGGCTCCATCAGAATATCAAATGACAGAAGTGGGGGTTTCATCACGCGTCGTCTAGCAGGCCGCCTTCAGACGCATTGAGCTAAAGCAATCATGTTTATGTGAGCAGTGAAACACTGCTGAGTCACACAAACTCTCCCTGGGCACAAACAAGAGATAAAATGCAAAAAAAAAGAAGGAAAGAATTAGATGGGTTTAGGCCACACCAGGGAGTTTCAATTGGAATGCAATTTACATTTATTAGTTTGATACGCAATAAACAGCTGGGAAAATATGGTTGTATAACAGGAACATTTAAAAAAAAAAAATGGAGAAGAGAGGGTTCGGAGTGTGGACGTTGCCAAAGGAGACTGGAAAGGATAGGTGGAAAATCATCTGGGAGGGGTGGCTGATACGGTGTTGAGGAGGGAGGGGGACGGACGGCTGGTTTTTCCACTGCCAGAGAGAGAGAGAGGACGGCTAAATCAAATTAATTAGCTCCTTCATCTCCAGGCAGCTACTCAGGCATGCTGTACTGGCGAGGAGAGACAGTTGGAGGGAGACGGGTGGGGGCTGTTGGCATAAGAGAATGGGAGAAAGCGAGATAGGACACGGTGGAGGGGTGAAAAGCCTGCTGTGTATGTGCGCCATTCAGGAGGACAGGGCAGCGGAGGAGGGGGGGGGGGGGGGGTGCATAATTCTCTGATAAGCGTGAGGGTTGTTTTGCTGGAGCCTCTGTTCAGTCATGAGGAGGAGGAGGAGGAGGAGGAGGAAATGGCTGCGCGTTTGGCCGACGCTGTGTGCTGCTGCGCTCCGGGGCGATGGTACTTCCTGTTTCTAGACAGCCTGTATTTTTAGGGCACTGTACTGTAAACAACCCTGCTTTTCCGCACGCCTCTTTAAATAGCACAAAGACACTTCAATCAGAACCACCCGGAAAGACGGGGATCTGAGAAAGGCCTGCGATGAGGAAGAAGAAGAAAAGATGCTCAGGGTTTTTTTGAAAAGTTACCACATGAGGTAATGATATCCTGTGATTAAAAAAACATAATAATGATAAAAATAAATCACTAATAGTTGCACTGACATTAGATGAAAGGAGAAAAGAAAGTGGTAAAAAAAAGGAGAAAAGAAACGACAGATGGTTTGAGGCAATGGCCTCATGCCAGGGGAAACAAAACTGCAGAACAGCAGAGAAACTAAAGACAAAAAAGTGAGAAAAGAGGAAAAAGAGGCAGGGCGAGCGGTTAGACCAGCGGAGAGCCACTGCAGGCAGCATGTGGCCATCTCTGAGGCTTAGTGTGCAAGAGAGAGGGCTGAAGGAAAGGGAGGGAGGGAGGGAGGGAGAATGAGAGAGTTGAAGAGGGAGTCAGAGAAAATATGTAGAAGGTTTGAGTGCAAGTGATTCAGACAATGAAGGAGACGCTTCCCTGAGGGAGGAGATGTGACTACAAGGGTGGACTGTCCAAAAAAGAGGTAAGCCAAGTTGTTTCAGAATGAATATGCCTCCATCAACCAGTCAAGTTGCCGTTTATATTAATGTCCGTCCAAAATGTTGAAACATTTTATCCTATCCTGAAATTACATAATTAGCACTTGAATTCTTAAGTTATGGCCGAAATTGTGTTTTGTGAGGCCACAGTGACCTTTGACCACCACATTTTTAATAAGTTTATCCTTAAAAATTGATACATTTTAAGATATTCCCTAAAGGCGCTCCTGAGATATCACGAGAATGTTTACGCACGATCAACTGTACAACCCAAAAACATAATGCTGTCGTCAGAGTGAAAGCAAAAAAATGAGGCTTCCCAAAAGAGGATAGCGATGGTGTGCGGCTAAGGGGATGACCGACAGTGCCTGAGGTCAAAACCTTGGGAGAAGACAGCAGTGGACAGCTCAGTGCAGCAGCATTTCCCGGACAAGACTTGGCTGCACTGTGAGAACCCCAGATTAGCACTAAGCCGATTGCAATGGCAGGTAGGATCAAGAGCAATTAATTTAGCACCCAGATAGTTCCAGGAAGAGGCTGAAAGAACCTTAACAAAACGTAGCTCTCCTGCTAAACTCAAACACTAGCTGACTTAACATTCCTCCTTCAGCCCAGCCTCTACAAATTAGCTGCCTAAAAAAAAATAAAAACCTCTGTGTAAAAAAAAAAGAAAAGTAGAGAGAATTTGGAAGGTTTGAAAGGGTGTGTGGATAATAAAAGGAAGGATGAAAGAAAGATGAAGACGCTTGGCAGGGGCTAACATCAGCCAAAACAAACAGCCAAAGAACAGGACATTCTCTAGCGGACAGAAATGGGCCGGCCTGTTCGGTTCCAATGGGCTCTCAGAGACAGCATGCCTCCGACCCTACGTCATCAATTTTTATTACAAAACAACATCCTGGTGCACAACTTACAGGGGAAAATACAGCCTAAGAAATGTCTTTCTCATTCATATAATTACAGGCAATTCACTCAACAACACAAAAAAACCCACACAAAACTGCAAAGATAAAGCAAATTTCTTGCAGTTTTATGTCTATTTTTAACAGTGCATATTAAGCTGATACTGTAGATCAGGATTGTTTTAATAAAAAAAAACAGCATCACAACTTCAGGATATGTTGCCTTTTTTAGTTATCCACGCTCACCAACAGTGACTGAGTTGTTTTAGAAAAAGGGGATGTTAACTCTTTTTAATCCAGAGTGCCGTTATAGTTTAGGCTTTTTGAGTGTTAATCAGATTGATAAATAGTCTGCTCCTCCCACCATGCTTAGCATCTGCCTGTCTGCGTCTCCCTCCCTCCTTGTTCGCCCACTTTATTATGCTACAAGACGCCCCCTTTCCTACCTCCCCACCAACCCCTGAAAGAACACACGCACACACTGTCAGGCTTTGACATCAACAGACAAGAGCTCCCCCTAGATACACAAATCCTCACCCCACCCAGAAAATCATGCCTCTGGAGTGGGAAAAAAATGCTGCAACATGTATACTATACTGTATGGATATATATATCCCAAATATTCCTAATCAAACATTGTGTCAGAACTTTTTTTTTTTCTTTTTACAACATCGCTGTGATGCCTGCTTTAAAAGAGCAACCACTGTGGACAACCAACCATACAGATCATGCAGAAAAGTCCAACAGCCAAAACCATTCACAGGTCTTCAGCAAGGCCTAATGTTACCAGGGTCCTTTAACAGTAGTACACTGTTAAAGTTAAGTTCAGTTAGTTTGGATTTAAGACTTGTTTGGCTCTTAAAAATCCAACTTAGAATCAATAAGAAAAAACACTGAATTCCATTCAAGTAACAGAAATTGGAGGCAAATCTAAACGTATGAGAAGGTGAGTCAACAGTGTGGTTCTCACATATACAATTAAATATTGTTTGAGACACAAAATCTTTAATCTGTATTTATCAGCATTCAGCGCCTTAAAATTAGAAGTTATAATTTCAAATATTTGAGGTTGTTGCAAACATCCAGTTTATAGTAAACTTACATGTTTAAGTTGCAGACCAGTGGTGAAAGAAGAAATCAGATGTTCCAAAAGTAATAATATAGTAATATACCGAATGTTTCCTGTTATAAAATTAGATGATTATGTAAACAGGAGTTTAAGGCTGTAACCTGTCGAGGTTGGGCAAATTTCAGTAATTTTATATCGCGTCATCTATTAAAAATCTTTACATTTTCAAAATCGTTTTGCATGATAAGTACAAATCTGCAACATAATTAGTTATTATAAGTAGGAAGATGCATAAAGTGTAAATACCTCACAACACTTTAAGTACAGTATTTGAATAAATGCACATAGACTAGAGTGTTTTCATTTTTCTTAAGTCAATTAAGAATTCAATGTTGTTTGTTAAGGGCATTTAGTTTGTAGTTTTGCCATGAAATCTTAATTGGCACAGTATGCTATGATCGCAAGCACTCCTCCAATTGATCTGTATACATCTCACTTGTAATACTTAAATTGTCACAAAATGGGAGATAGTTGCTTCCGATATCATGGTAACATTTTGCAGAAATCCCTTTTTAAATATTCAAAAGATGTGGATGAATCCCTAACACACTACAGACCTGTCAGTCAGATATCTATGCACTAACCTCCTTGCAGCAGTAGAGGGAGCAAGTTTGACAGCCTGCTGGGACTCTCTTCCGCATTGAAAACGTGGTTGTGCAATGTCTTCAATGCTGATCATTCTCAATATGAGCCAGAGGAGGGAGCCAGCTGGTCAATAATGAATCCTTTGTATAGTCATGGCATTGCATGGCACATGGTGAACAAAGTGATTCACTGTCACATTCTCATGTGCATGTCAGACATGGCCTGCGTGCAGTTTTTGCAGTTTATTAAAACCACTTAAAATCAGAATATGGTTCAACTCCATAAGGATACTGCAGATGTGGCATCAATCCTTGCTTCTGGGCTTGAATGATGTCTTTCCCTGCTGGACCTGCCAAAAAGACATGATGGCAAAGAGGTTTGTTCATGCTGGTACCATCTGTCCCACTACACAGGAATGTAGTATTTCAACATGTTAAAAATGAATTGTGTAAATTACTGAAGAATAAAACAATCCCACACTACGTCATGTTGGTTCAGTGTCTTTATTTAAACAAAAGGCAGTGTACATAGTGTCATGATGTCGTCACATTGTCATTACATTCAACAAACACATCAGAATGAGTTTCTGCAGCCATAGCACAGATCTGGAGATGTGACTGAACCACTGTCTAGGTTTCACTTCGACTTCTTTCAATGTATGAAGACAAAATGGTCAAGCATATAATTAAGCCTTTATAATTATAATTAAGCCTTTATTAGTCCCACAATGGGGAAATTATTTCTCTGCATTTAACCCATCCCGGAGGAGCAGTGGGCTGCAATGAAGCGCCCGGGGAGCAACTTGGGGTTAGGTGTCTTGCTCAAGGACACCTCGGCATGTTGCCGGTAGAGGGGTTTGAACCAACAACCTTGTGGTTACGGGACAAGCGCTCTACCTCATGTGCCACAGCCGCCCCATCCCCATATCTCAGCACCTTAAGCAAATAACACACTGTTTGAAGTGGAGAATAGATGTTTATGTCTCACACTGTGTACTGTTCTGCTTTCAGACACTTATAGGTCCCATTAACCCCGGGCCAACTTGTTTCCTTCCCTGGGGCCCTACTAACGAAAGCTAAACGGATAACTCTATTGTGTAACAAGCTGAAGGCACCACTGAGTCCATGGAGACGCTTTAACTAACCTACAACACTCAACGTTGAACTTCAAGTAATCTAAACATAGTTAAAGCGTTGGAGACCGTCACCGTGGTAACCACTGTCCCAAGTCTAACCCACTAAACGGTTAGTTTAGTCAAAAACCGACCAAGAGTGAAGACAATTGAAATAATGATGCTTAGCAAAGTTTCTCCCACCAGGTTAAAATGAATTAAATAAAAACACACACACATACAGGGCAGTTTATTATTCATTTTTCTGGAAAAATACGCAGCTATGTGGGCCCCAACAAGAATATCCCAGACTCCATTTTTCTCGTTCACAACAAGAAGCAAACACCGCCATGTTGGAGTTGGAGAGCCAACAATGCTAGCTAGACTAGCCCTCATAACCGTCCCCCCACCGAGACGTTACAACACAGAACCCGCTGAAACGTAACCGTTAACCGACGGTTAAAACACTAAAACAGACGTTGGCTCAGCTACTCAGCCAGTGGCGCTAACGGCTGGTTTCTGGCGGTTGGTTTGTCCCGTAACGTTCTATCCACGAAACCAACCGTCCTTATTTGAGTCACATAAAAGACATCTTCCGGCCATAACAACCATTTTAACATCTTTATTGTTTTCAGACAACTATACGAGCTACGCACAATATGTGGGTTGTGTGACATCCCAGATAAAACAGCAGGGGAGTTAAGCTAACGATCACCAGCAAGGCTAAAAAATAAAAAATAAAATGTTAGAAAATGTATTAATTTAGCTCGTAAATTACTAGTAGAAATCATACTTGTGTTAAATGTAAGCAAGTGGGTCATAAATACGAAGTAAACTAATGTTACAAACGACGGTTACTTAGCTTTAACCGCCAAAACGACGGTATTTCACACTGCTTTCGGGGACGAGGCCTACCACAATGTCTCACATTTTAACAAAAAAAGATAAATACATAAAAATAACTGAACACGCTAAACGGGAATAAATTACACACGGGTGATGTTTGGGTAAAAATTGTCAAAGATTGTGGAAAAAAACCATGTTGAATTAACACTTAAGGCTTCCCCGAGACTTTCCTACGGGGCCGTGCGGGAAATCCAGTCCACTGGTCGGACGAAACTCCGAGGCGAGTCCGAGGCTTGCAACAAAGTCCCAGAGATCCAAAAAAAGCAAAGGACGAAAAACCAACAAGTCGACGTGTTTTTAAAGTGGCTCAAAAATAATCCATGACACAGTGTTTCGAGGTGAAAATATCATGTATTTTGACCATTTCCCCCTGTTTAATCAAAGGACTTAATAGGCCTCAGCCCTGAGCCTCTTTTCTTAGAGCCCAGGCTGATCTACAGCGAGACGAACGGGAGAACAGAGATTTTTTTTATTTTTGCTCAGAGGGAAGAAATTCACATCGGCCACATTCGGCAAATATCGGAGGAAGGGCGGGTTTTGGTGAAATTATTCTAAGAAGGTTCATTTCTTCATAGCCATTGGTCATCTTTTTTGAGCTCCTCAATATTAATAAGAAAACGGACGAATCGAGAGAATTTCAGTTGAATATTCATATTTCGCATGCAAAGCACACGCAGCACCGCCCACAAGGGTTTCATACAGCCAATCGGGTTGCGTTTATATTAAACCAACACCCGCCTACTATTCTGATTCGCTGAGAAAATAAACGTGCTCTCTAATTGGCTGTACGTGTGACTAAATTCATTATTCATACAACTGTCTTGGCTGGCCAATGAGCGTTTTACTACAGAGATCCATGTCCCACCCTCCGAAGTCTCGGTCCCTGTCTTTCTGCGTCAGAAACCCCGTAGTATGTACCACGCTATATAACCAAGCGTTGAAGCGCTTCATGTTCAGAAGCGCTCAGAGCGCTCCAGAGTGTAGAGCTAAAAAGGGAAGGGAGCAGTCGGTAGCCATCATACTTAGGACCTAAACACAAGTAACTTGGTTATAAAGGCAGAGGTCCCTGGGATATCGCCTTCGGAGACTTCCCGGTCACCGTTGGCGGACTGAGCAGAGTCGTGGTGGCGTTTTAAAGGCTGTTCCTGCTCACAAAGCGGCGTGCCGAGGAAGGACGCGTCTCTCTGAATACACAGGATGCACGGACCGCCCTCCGGCGACAGCGCATGCCCATTGCGCACGATCAAGAGAGTTCAGTTCGGCATCATCAGCCCAGATGAACTTGTAGGTTTTTTGGGGGGAGTTGGGTATTTTATTAATATACACATCACACACGACGCACACGTTTTCTTGACTTATCTCGTAGCTTTGTGACAAAGACACGGTTCTGCTAGCACCGCGGAATGCTCGCCGTTAGCCTAGCATAGCTAACTAGCTGTGTCAAGCTGGTGTAGCTTGTGCTAACTAGCATGCTGCAGGAAGTTTGAAATACTAAGCACAACATTCTCAAAAAGGATCCATGCTATCACATGAATTAAACCCCCTTTTCATTTAGGCAATGTACCTGCTAGGCCCAAAAGTAATTCATTTTTCTGCTTACTTTGTAGCTTTTCGTTATGCACACAGCTCGCTTGGTTTATTGTCTGTTTTCACATAATACATTAATAAAAGGGTACTTCAACAAAATCCGTTATGCATGTTTTCTTTATCTCAGGATGGATGTTTAGTATGCTTGAATATGAGATTATATTTATGGAGCTGAGCACAACTGTTCACATAACATAAAAGTTTTCCTCAAACTATCGAGAACCTTTGTCTAGATTACATCTGTTCATTTATTTACTGTTTTGCACTGACTATTGAGTTATGGTTCATAAATAATTAGACTTAAATGCCGATTTTGATTAATATTAATGATTTTCACACATCCAGATGACTGTGGATGATCTACTGCCCGTTATTGTGTGTGTGTGTGTAGATGAATATAAACATGAATGATGTCTTTCTCCCCAGAAACGGATGTCCGTTACAGAAGGGGGAATCAAGTACCCCGAAACAACAGAAGGTGGGCGCCCTAAACTGGGCGGCCTTATGGATCCAAGACAAGGGGTCATAGAACGAACTGGAAGATGTCAGACATGTGCAGGTATAATGTCATGTTAGCATTTCACGCAGAATATTTTATTGCTCAGTTGGCTGCTCTCCCTATCTGATGGCAATACTTAATAATATTGACATGTTTTTTTTGTTTCCTCAGGCAACATGACGGAATGCCCTGGCCACTTCGGGCACATAGAACTGGCAAAGCCAGTTTTCCATGTTGGCTTCGTAACAAAGATAATGAAGGTTCTTCGATGTGTCTGCTTCTTTTGCTCCAAGCTATTAGTGGATTCAGTGAGTATATCACCATAGATAATATAGATAATAATCCATGGATATTTATTAATAAAAGTACAAGTTCAGTCTTGTTCATGGCTTCTTTTGATGTTGAACTTTCTTTTGTTGCTTTTACCTCCAGAACAATCCCAAGATCAAAGACATCTTGATAAAATCTAAAGGGCAGCCCAGGAAACGTTTGACACATGTGTACGAGCTGTGCAAAGGAAAAAATATCTGTGAAGGAGGAGAGGAGATGGACAACAAATTTGGAATGGAACAGCAGGAGACTGAAGAGGACATTACCAAGGAGAAGGTATTTGGGCGTAGTCTTTTTGTCACAGTTAATGGGCACCTCGGCTCTCAACATTCACAGCGCTGTCCGCCTTATTTCTTTCTCACACTCTCACCTTCGCTCCCTACATTGTGACTCACACAGGGCCACGGTGGCTGCGGGCGCTACCAGCCACGTATCAGGCGCTCTGGCTTGGAGCTCTATGCTGAGTGGAAGCACGTTAACGAGGATTCGCAAGAGAAGAAAATCCTGCTGAGCCCTGAGCGCGTGCACGAGATCTTCAAGCGCATCTCGGACGAGGAGGACGTCATCTTGGGCATGGACCCCAAGTTTGCACGACCAGAATGGATGATTGTAACTGTGTTGCCTGTGCCTCCACTGGCTGTCAGGCCTGCTGTAGTTATGCAGGGCTCTGCTCGCAACCAGGTAAAGTCATTTGACCCCAGACGTTTTTTGTTGTTGTTATGTTGTTGGACTGCATGTTTTGTTCCTACATACAACGAGATCTTTAACTGACGACGACAATAACAACAAATCCCCCTCTGTTTTAAAGGATGACTTGACCCACAAGCTGGCTGACATAGTCAAAATCAACAACCAGCTGAGAAGAAACGAGCAGAGTGGTGCTGCAGCTCACGTCATAGCTGAAGATGTCAAACTGCTCCAGTTCCATGTAGCCACCATGGTGGACAACGAATTGCCAGGCCTGCCAAGGGTATGCACTTCCCTTTTGCCCTAAATGTAGAGTTAGATTTGTACCCAGTACGAGATTCAATGGGACATAGTCTGAAATGCGCTAACGTGAGCCCAGTCCAAAAGTTTTCTGTATAACACCTTTGAACAGTGTTTATTATAGTGCCTAATTACAATTCATTTTTTCCTTTCACAGGCAATGCAAAAGTCCGGTCGCCCTCTCAAATCCCTAAAACAGCGTCTAAAGGGGAAGGAGGGGCGTGTCCGAGGTAACCTCATGGGCAAGCGTGTGGACTTCTCTGCGCGAACTGTCATCACCCCGGACCCCAACCTGCAAATCGACCAAGTGGGCGTACCACGATCCATCGCAGCCAACATGACCTTCCCAGAAATAGTCACACCCTTTAATATTGACAGGTACAGCGAAGAAGTCTGCTGATTAAACTTTATGTGATGTGGGAAAAAAACAAAACTATTTCAAAATCTATTCATGATGATTTTGATGTCAGCTAATTCGTTCTGACAAAAATCTTAGATTACAAGAGCTGGTGCGAAGAGGCAACAGCCAGTACCCAGGAGCCAAATACATCATTCGGGACAATGGCGACAGAATTGACCTGCGATTCCACCCGAAACCAAGTGACCTTCACCTGCAGATTGGCTACAAGGCAAGATGGGAATACTTATAGGCAGCTCTAGAACTACGTCTGCTACTGCAACTATCTTTTGTTCAACGATGATTTGAAATCTATTTGTATACTAACTTAAACTGTCATTTTTCTCTGTTTTAGGTGGAAAGACACATGTGTGACGGTGACATCATCATCTTTAACAGACAACCTACACTACATAAAATGTCCATGATGGGGCACAGGGTGCGGATTCTGCCGTGGTCCACATTTCGACTCAACCTCAGGTACAAAATCAGATCAACACATCGCTGGCTTTTATAATCACATAATAGGACTGTATTCATTTGGCAAATTCCTCTCAATGTTATATTATCACTGACTGAAAAGAGTCATCTATGTGGTTAAGCAGTTCTAACCTCCCGTCCTCTGCTCTCCCTCCAGTGTCACCACCCCATACAACGCTGACTTTGACGGGGATGAGATGAACCTACACTTGCCTCAGTCCCTCGAGACGAGGGCAGAGATCCAGGAGCTGGCCATGGTGCCGCGTATGATCGTCACACCCCAGTCCAACAGGCCCGTCATGGGTATCGTGCAGGACACCCTCACCGCTGTCCGCAAGTTCACCAAAAGAGACGTATTCTTAGAGAGGGTAAGGGACTGATACAGGGTCACAATCCGCTGTAGTGTTCTGGTCTGAAAGGGTCTTAACACTGTGCCTTTTCTCCACCACAGGGTGAAGTGATGAACCTCCTCATGTTCCTCTCCACTTGGGATGGCAAAGTGCCTCAGCCGGCCATCATCAAGCCCCGTCCCATGTGGACAGGCAAGCAGATCTTCACTCTAATCATTCCCGGACACATCAATGTGATCCGCACACACAGCACCCATCCCGACGAGGAAGACAGCGGCCCGTACAAGCACATCTCACCTGGGGACACCAAGGTACGAGTCCCTCAATATTAAGCAGAGATTCAAGAATGGGAAGGAATGACAGTGAGAGTGACTCCATGTTCAACTCATGGTCTCCAACGCACAGGTCGTAGTGGAGAACGGCGAGTTGATCATGGGAATCCTGTGCAAGAAATCTCTGGGTACCTCAGCCGGCTCCCTCGTCCACATCTCCTACCTGGAGATGGGCCACGACATCACCAGACTCTTCTACTCCAACATTCAGACTGTGGTCAACAACTGGCTGCTCATCGAGGGTAAGTGAACACACGTAATGCTGTATGTCACTGGAATTAAATGATAAACATTAGGCAACAATTATATTCTTCCAAATTTGCCTTTTTTTTTGTCTCTTTATAGTCTTTGCCTTTTTTTGTCTTACTATTTACATTACAAAGTTTACTCTTGTTTTCTTCAGGTCACTCCATTGGTATTGGTGACTCCATTGCTGATGCCAAGACCTACCTTGACATCCAGAACACCATCAAGAAAGCCAAACAGGATGTGATAGAAGTAAGCACCACACACCTCTAAAACTCACTGAACTACTAAAATGGGGGTTATTTAAACATAGTTCTACCTGTTTTTCTTGCAGAAATCCTGAATAGAAAAGTTAACATATGTCCTTTGCCTTTTGTCTGCCAGGTAATCGAGAAAGCCCACAACAACGAGCTGGAGCCGACCCCTGGTAACACTCTGAGGCAGACCTTTGAGAACCAGGTGAATCGTATCCTCAACGACGCCCGTGACAAAACAGGATCCTCAGCCCAGAAGTCTCTGTCTGAGTACAACAACTTCAAGTCCATGGTGGTGGCGGGTTCTAAGGGATCAAAGATTAACATCTCACAGGTAAAGGAACCCATCTCACCGTCATTACCTCATAAAGGACGAGCGATGGCTTTGATTCAGATCATATTTGACATCTCCTTACCACTCATCTTACCCTCCTCATTCAGGTTATTGCAGTGGTGGGCCAGCAGAACGTGGAGGGTAAACGAATCCCCTTTGGCTTCAAACACCGCACGCTGCCTCACTTTATTAAGGATGATTACGGTCCTGAGAGCAGAGGCTTCGTTGAGAACTCCTACCTGGCTGGCCTTACGCCTACAGAGTTCTTCTTCCACGCCATGGGAGGCAGAGAGGGTCTTATCGACACAGCTGTCAAGACTGCTGAGACTGGTGAGTCCTGGCGGCTGGGTGGGATAGTTCATTCAGAAATGAGGCCGGTTATGTTTCATGAATATAAGGGTGTGGTCTCAGTTTTTAACGGGGTAAATCTGCTCTCGCTCACCAGGTTACATCCAGCGTCGTCTGATCAAGTCCATGGAGTCGGTGATGGTGAAGTACGATGGCACGGTGCGTAACTCCATCAACCAGGTGGTTCAGTTGCGTTACGGCGAGGACGGCCTGGCAGGAGAGAACGTGGAGTTCCAAAACGTGGCGACACTTAAACCCTCGCACAAGGCCTTTGAAAAGAAGTAAGTCAGACACACACACACATAAACTTGGATATATATATATATAGAGCATAAATGTACTGAACTATTTGCATAAACTAATCTCTATTCTCATCTTGTCTCATCTGTCTAGGTTTAAGTTTGATTGCACCAACGAGCGAGCTCTGAGGCGGATCCTGCAGGAAGACGTGGTAAAAGACGTCCTGACCAACGCCCATGTGCAGGGCACCCTGGAGAGGGAATATGACAAGATGAAGGAGGACAGAGAGGTCCTCCGAGCCATTTTCCCCACCGGGGACAGTAAGGTGGGTTCTCTCATTTGTAGACGTGCTGCTGCTCCTTCGTATTCTCTCCGTCTGCCACGTGAAATCTAAAGTATTCACATGCTGCAATGTGTCTCCTCGCCTGCAGGTGGTGCTGCCATGCAACCTGGCCAGAATGATATGGAACGCTCAGAAGATCTTCCGCATCAACATTCGAACCACAACAGACCTCAATCCACTAAGGGTGGTCGAGGGTAAGTCCAAAAATAACAAATCTAATTAACCGTTACAAAAAATATATATCACCTCCTCTTTTTTATAAGACTTCCTTAGATGTATCTGTTAATTCTTAGAGCCAAATTGCTACTCGGATAGTTCCTCCTTATATTTAGTGACAGGGTTTTGTGAATCATGTGGAATAAGCACTGGCTGTACAATTAGAACTTGGAGGTCGTGGCCTGACCTCAGGTGGCCCTTAAAGCCCTGTAAAGCCGTCTGGTGAATCCCTGTGTGTTGCATAACAAGTAGAACAGTTCGAGTCTTAGTCTCTCGCTTGACTAGAGAGAGAAAATGATCTCTCTATAGCATCACAGTGGGAAACATTCAATTTGATATCGCACAATGTTCTGCAATTTTTAGACGATGCAAAACTACACCACACAGCCTCATAAGTGTCAATACGGGATTTGATGCATCAAGGACACAAAAATTGGGGGGGAAAAATGCAATTTCAATCTTTGCAATCTCCAGGTGTTCAAGATCTGAGTAAGAAGCTGGTGATTGTGAATGGTGAGGACCCCCTCAGTAAACAGGCCCAGCAGAACGCCACCCTGCTCTTCAACATCCACCTGCGTTCCACGCTCTGCTCCAAACGCATGACCGAGGAGTTCCGCCTTACCACCGAGGCTTTCGACTGGCTGCTGGGAGAGATTGAGACCAAGTTCAACCAGTCCATTGTAAGTCCAGCATATTGTCGTCGAGTCAAGAGCAAAACCGCTTAACATAGAACTTTGAAGATAAGTTGTTTCTTTTCCCCCTCCAATCAATCTCATGCCTTTCCTCCGTTCTCAAGGCTCACCCGGGTGAAATGGTCGGCGCTCTGGCCGCTCAGTCGCTGGGAGAGCCGGCCACCCAGATGACCCTGAACACTTTCCACTACGCCGGTGTGTCAGCCAAGAACGTAACACTCGGTGTGCCCCGTCTAAAGGAGTTGATCAACATCTCCAAGAGGCCCAAAACCCCCTCGCTGACTGTTTTCCTGCTGGGTCAGGCGGCCCGCGATGCTGAGAGGGCCAAGGACATCCTCTGTCGACTGGAGCACACCACACTGAGAAAGGTGAGAGAAGGGAAGCTATTGGTTGCTACCTAATAATAATTGTGATTTCACTCCACAGCCCCTCTTACCTCGCCAAAATGATTTCGTCCTAATTAAAAAGTGTCCCTCTTCACCTAGGTGACAGCCAACACCGCCATCTACTACGACCCCAACCCCCAGAACACGGTGGTGGCCGAGGACCAGGAGTGGGTGAACGTCTACTACGAGATGCCCGACTTTGACGTGACGCGCATTTCGCCGTGGCTGCTGCGCATCGAGCTCGACCGCAAGCACATGACCGATCGCAAGCTGACTATGGAGCAGATTGCGGAGAAGATCAACGCAGGTTTTGGAGATGACCTGAACTGTATTTTCAATGACGACAACGCTGAGAAGCTCGTTCTGCGAATCAGAATCATGAACAGCGACGAGAATAAGTTCCAAGAGGTGAGCATCAATATTATTGTCTTCAATGTCACCTGCCAGCCAGTTTCAATATGAATCACTAATACCTGTATTTCTGTTGTCTAGGATGAGGAGGTGGTGGAC
This sequence comes from Anoplopoma fimbria, assembly GCF_027596085.1. Lineage (NCBI taxonomy): Eukaryota > Metazoa > Chordata > Actinopteri > Perciformes > Anoplopomatidae > Anoplopoma > Anoplopoma fimbria. Next base: position 19,579,842 of record NC_072455.1, on the reverse strand, counting down.
AAAATGGATGATGATGTGTTCTTGAGGTGCATCGAGTCCAACATGCTGACAGACATGACCCTACAAGGCATTGAGCAGATCAGCAAGGTAACAGACACACACACACACACACACACACACACACACACACACACACACACACACACACACACACACACACACACACACTAACATAGCACTCATTCACAGTAGTTTTCTCCTACATGGTGATTGCAGATCTCACACAAACGTGTTATTAGTAACAAAAGAGAGATACCAGTCTGTGGCTATAAGTCAAAGGTCCCTCTCTTCTCCCCCAGGTGTACATGCACTTGCCCCAGACCGACAATAAGAAGAAGATCATCATCACAGAGGAGGGTGAGTTCAAGGCCCTGCAGGAGTGGATCCTCGAGACTGACGGCGTGAGCCTCATGAGGGTCCTCAGCGAGAAGGACGTCGATCCCGTCAGGACCACCTCCAACGACATCGTGGAGATCTTCACGGTACGAAAGCACAAAACGTAGCTTGGTCTCAGCTGTGGAATTACAGCAGATCAAGACAAGTATTTATGTTCTCTCTCTCTCTCTCTCTCTCTCTTATGTAGGTCTTGGGAATCGAGGCAGTGCGAAAGGCTCTGGAGAGGGAGTTGAACCACGTCATCTCCTTTGACGGCTCCTACGTCAACTACCGTCACTTGTCTCTGCTTTGTGACACCATGACCTGCCGCGGTCACCTGATGGCCATCACACGTCACGGCATCAACCGACAGGACACAGGACCGCTCATGAAGTGTTCCTTTGAGGAGACGGTGAGAGAATCATCTGAACACTGAAAACAATACTTCACTTGACTAGCACTGATCATTAAAAAGGACAAATTTTAAAACGATTTCCTTTCCATTTCCTCCTCCAGGTGGATGTGTTGATGGAGGCGTCATCGCACGCCGAGAGCGACCCCATGAAGGGTGTGTCGGAGAACATCATGCTCGGCCAGCTCGCCCCGGCCGGCACAGGATGCTTCGACCTGCTGTTGGATGCTGAGAAGTGTAAATATGGAATGGAGATCCCTACGAACATACCCGGCATCAGCGTGGCTGGACGTAAGTGTGGAAACGTTTGTCAGATATAACACAGAATTGTTTCTGTTGTAGATGGAAGTGTAGGAGCTGTGATATTAACGTTCTGTCTCGTTCCTATTTGCAGCCACTGGAATGTTCTTTGGCACGGTGCCGAGTCCCATGAGCGGTATGTCACCCGCCATGACCCCGTGGAACACCGGAGCAACCCCGGCCTACGGCGCCTGGTCTCCCAGTGTCGGTGAGTGTGTGCTCAGGTTGCTTCGGCTCCTTGTTTTGTTTGTCAGGGGTTGAAGGTTTCCCTCACTGAGTATCGTTTTTTTGTGTTTTTTTTTCTCTCCAGGAAGCGGAATGACCCCCGGAGCGGCCGGTTTCTCCCCCAGTGCAGCGTCAGACGCAAGTGGCTTCTCTCCAGGCTACTCCCCCGCCTGGTCTCCCACTCCTGGGTCCCCAGGATCCCCGGGACCTGCCAGCCCGTACATCCCGTCTCCAGGTTAGACACTGAAGAAAACTATTAGTATTATTATTATTTTATGTAAAAAATGGCTTATTAATGACAAAATTATTTTAAAAATATATACAGAATGTAAATTATGTGAGAAAGACAAAACAGAATTATTGAACAGATATTTAAATATTTTTTTGTTACGTAGAAATTAAAGTAGAGAACCCGGTTTTTATTTTAAAAAATTCTGTTCTCCTTAGGTGGAGCCATGTCTCCCAACTACTCCCCCACCTCCCCGGCCTACGAGCCTCGCTCCCCCGGAGGCTACACCCCTCAGAGTCCCGGCTATTCTCCAACCTCACCCTCCTACTCCCCCACTTCTCCCTCTTACTCCCCAACCAGCCCGAACTACAGCCCGACATCTCCCTCCTACTCACCCACCTCGCCCAGTTACTCCCCGACTTCTCCGTCCTATTCTCCCACGTCTCCTTCTTACTCCCCGACGTCTCCCTCCTACTCTCCCACCTCCCCGTCCTACTCCCCTACTTCCCCCTCCTACTCTCCCACCTCGCCGAGCTACAGCCCGACGTCGCCGAGTTACAGCCCGACGTCGCCCAGCTACTCGCCCACCTCGCCTTCCTACTCCCCCACCTCCCCCTCTTATTCTCCAACCTCTCCATCTTACTCCCCTACCTCCCCGTCCTACTCACCCACCTCTCCCTCCTACTCGCCCACCAGTCCGAGCTACAGCCCGACGTCGCCGAATTACACGCCCACCTCACCCAGTTACTCCCCCACTTCCCCTTCCTACTCCCCTACATCGCCCTCTTATTCCCCAACCTCCCCCAATTACACCCCGACCAGCCCCAACTACTCCCCCACCTCTCCCTCTTACTCCCCCACCTCTCCGTCCTACTCCCCCTCCAGTCCACGTTACACCCCTCAGTCGCCCACCTACACACCCAGCTCCCCCTCATACAGCCCCAGCTCTCCCTCCTACTCCCCTACCTCCCCAAAATACACCCCGACTTCCCCCTCATACAGCCCCAGTTCCCCAGAGTACACCCCCACTTCTCCCAAGTACTCCCCCACCTCGCCAAAGTACTCCCCGACATCGCCGAAGTACTCCCCGACTTCTCCCACCTACTCCCCAACGACCCCAAAATACAGCCCCACCTCTCCTACCTACTCCCCCACCTCGCCCACATACACTCCCACCAGCCCCAAATACTCCCCTACATCCCCTACTTACTCCCCAACTTCACCCAAGTACTCGCCCACGTCGCCTACGTACTCGCCCACCAGTCCCAAAGGCTCCACGTACAGCCCCACCTCCCCTGGATACAGCCCCACCTCACCCACCTACAGCCCGGCCATCAGCCCAGACGACAGCGACGAGGAAGCCAACTGATGAGCCGCGGAGGAGAAGGGGAGGCAACTGAAGGAAACCCGTCACCTCATGGTGGACACTCGAAGAAACCCCGTCACCTCATGGGTGGAAGCCTGAAGGACAGCACCTTTAACCAGCTGGAGGTGGCGGTGCTTCTCGCCACAGGGGTCCAAATTGTGATTGTTTTTCTTTGGGGAAACCTCTCCTTTGGGACCTCTGTTATGCTCCTGTCTTTACCATCTGAGACCCCCCCCTCCCCCATCCCCCCTTTACCGCAAGAAATTGTTAAAACTATTGTGTGAAAGACTTGACTGCTCTGCCTGAAGGAGAAAAAAAAGGCTGCCTTTTGAAAATAGTTTTTTTAAATTTTCACATGAGGTGTTGGGGCAAAAACTGCAAATCCCAAGAGGAAATGAAAAGGAGAGGAAGATGTGGTGAACACATAACGGGGAGGAAATGTCCCTTTTTAACTTAATAGTGTACTGCATCCAGTCTCTCTCTCTCATTCTCTAAACGTTGGGTGTATAGTGGTGGAAAGCGTACATATTGCCAAAAGCCTTTTGAAAAGAGGATTGTATTCATCACTAAAGCATAAGCTCTAAAGAAAAATCAAGGAGGTAAGGTTTAGACTTTGTTTACTGCATATTACATCAGAGTGTATCTAGTTAGACCGTTGCCGCTTCTGTTAAAGTACAGTTGCTGCAAGATTGGGGGATATTTTGTGGATCAAAGATGGAGCTTGAGGCGTTTGAGACATTAGAATGGTGGGGTCAGATTGTCCAAAGGAGAAAGTTGGATGGTCAGAAGAAATACATACCTGATAGGAGAGAGAAACTGGCTTGCAGGAAAAAGAAATTTCACTCTTTAACAACATAGGTGTATGTACCCATCATCGCCCTCCCCTCTTTCGCCTTCACGCTCCAAAGACAAAACCTGAAAGATGTCATGAAACACCCACCAGCATCTTCCTGTCCTGTATCATTTGGAGACTTGTGCATCAAAAGCAAAAAAAAACAACACTTTTTTCCAGATAATATTATTTCCTTGACACAGGAAATTTAAAGATTTATATGAAAAAATAAAATAAATGATTATTCTGTCTTTAATTTTGTTTCTAGGAGCAAATGGGGCACACGTGGATGAGGGACACTAGTTTGGCGTTTGCTGCTTTTGTTCATTGTTTGCATGAGTAGCACATGTTAATACATTTTAATCAAGCTTTAGGTTTAAATTTCTTCTTAATCCCTCCCACTTCTCGCTAATCTTGGTCCCATTTCTGATATCTGACATGTACGCCGGTTTATTTGGACTATTCAATTTATTTAAGAAAGAAAGTTAAATGCAATTCTGTGTGAATATGAATAGAGGAAAGCTACGATTTTTTATTTTATTTAGATTTTTGGCTTTTTCTCTTGTTTGCTTTTGGTGACTGTAAACCTGTTTGCAGGAGGCTCGTGTTTCTATACTGTGGATGAAGGGGCAAGGGACGGAGGGGAGGGCTTTTTACTTTTCGTCCCCGTTCTCTTCAACAGTTTGAGATTTCTGCCATGACAGCAGCCGCTCTTTTTCCGTATTGCGTGCTGTCCCTAGGTTTATACGCGACTCTTCGGTTAAAGGTAGAGTTCGGGGTTTTCACTTCTCGGGACGCCAGAGGGGCAACATTTGTCCTCCTGCTGGCCTTTTTCCTTTTCAACAGCATTGAACAGTTTATTTTCTTTTGAGCAGAGATTGTCCAAAGAAACAGAACATTTGGCCTCTCTGTTAAAAAAAAAAAAAAAAAAAATCCTTACCCACTACATTAGTGCGAACTTTTCTTTTTTGAATATGGATGTTTTCTCGCTTGGCTCCACCTAGTTTGATCGTGTTAGGGAACCGTCTGTACGCCTGATGATGATGATAATGGGAACTTTTTTTTTCCTTTCCCTCCTCGTTCCATTTGATCATTTCGACGCGGTTTCCGAATTTATCGTACTAGCTGGGTCTCCTCCCTCCTCCCTCTTCATCCACAATTGATCCTCATTTCTGAAATCAGTGTTTTCTTTTTTCTACCAGTGTATGTAAAAGTGACGGGGGGAAATCATGGGGTGGGGGGGGGGGTCAAACGACGTTTTGGATCTGACTGGGAGTCCTGAGGAGATGAAACGCAGCCAGTAATCTTTTGGGTTTTTGTTCTGAAAATGTTTAAATGATTTGTCATGATTTTGTGAAACATTGCTTCCAAGTTGGTCGTGAATTGAAAGGACTACATCTTCGAGCCTTTTGAGATAAAAGCAGGTTTGGTAAATGCACTTATAAATATTGTGGTGGACCTAAGCCCCAGACATTGTGATATTTTGTCCACCATGCTTGCATTTAATCCTGTTGTCTTAACTGTGCTGTCCAGTCAATTCAGGACATCGGGACTCCCAGGTTGTATGAATGTGTGTATGCTTGTGCGGTTAATGTGCGTCTTGAGGGCGAGACAGGGTTTCAAACTGAGGAAAGACTTCACATGTCTGGGCAAAGGAAGGTTTAACTTGAAATTGCCACTGTATAGAAATCAATTCATTATCTCACTCTCTGTATCTTTGTTCTGTTTGTTTTTTGACTTGGGAAAAACATGAATAAAAAGTTTTACTACACGTCTGGCTTTGCTTTTTTACTACAGTTAGTATACTTAATATGGTAAAGTTTTTTTATGGAACAAAGGTATAGAGACAACTACTGGTACACTTGAAGTATACGCAAGTTCTGTACTTCAGGATACTTTAGAGACAATTCTATGCCTCTATAACTAACTTCATTTCAGAGGGAAATATGTTATTAAGTGTAACCCAGTTTAACTCCACTTGTATTTGACAAACTGCAACAAACATTTTAGATTTTATATAAAAACATAATTGTCTTAAAAATACAATGCACTATCATAAAGTTCTAGTAACCAATGGTGTATTAAAAAGGTAAAATTAGCTCCACAGTGACCGGCTGCCACAATAAAATGTTGCTTAAACAGCAATAATATCACATATAAAATAGCTTGATACCACACTCTTTAAAAAGATAACTCCTCATGATGGCCATTTTTACTTTTTATGGTTTAAAGTAAATATCACTGATAATATTGATGTACTCTTAGAGACATTTACATACAATTAAGTATGTTTGCATTGTTAGTATTGCTAGTTTTATTTAAGAAAAAGGTATTAATACTCCTTAGTTGACCGAAGTTGCACTATTTGTTTTCATTCTGATAGCCAGAGAACATACTTCCTCTTATGATGGACAGTTTAATGAAGCAACAGACAATCACTCGATAAGTCCTGATGGGAAACACCTGTGCCACTAGACCATGTGACCTGTTGTAATATAGTTTTAGCTCCAGCTTCATTATTTGTGCCATCTTTGTGTTGCCTTGCTTGCTTGGCCACAAGATGGAGAGAGGAAAAGTTGAGACCTCACTGTTATGCGTTTGTTTCCCCAGAAGAGGTCACTAAGAGAGAATGAACACTGACAGATGTTATCAATAACCCTTTCACACAGTCACCTCGTCTTATTTCACACTGCGTGACAGTATCATATGTATTGAGCTTGTTTCAGCTCCTTATTGAAGCTGTATGATATTTACACTGAAACTCATCAACCATAGCTGCACCATTAATTAGATTATTGGGTCATGTTCTTAATTGACAGCCTTAGTTTTTAAGCTTTAATCATTGTATTTTTTTTTTTTTACATTATTTGAAAGCCAGGTATTTATTTCATTTTACTCTGTTGAGATTTTTTGTTGTCACTTTGACTCTTTGTGTAGCACTTTCGGCTGAATGTTTGACATGTGCTTCATAAATAAATAAAGTTTGAGTTTATTTTATGCACATTTTTACAAGTCCTACCTGACATATATGTGCCTTCTTCGGAAACTCTAGGATCTCTTTAAGTTTTGTCGGTTTGAGAAATGGTTAGCGGCACAACGTGAGTTGGTTACACAGGCTCCTCAAAGGGTTAAATAAAGCCTCCATAAGAAACCAGTGATTACTGTTTTGTTATGAAGTAACATGGTATTTCGGCTACTTACCACCTTTGTGTTGACTGATAACCTTAAATGATATAAGTAACCCTTATCATCTTGTCAAGCAAACATCAATTTATTTGTTTACTTCAAAGTGTGTGAATTCTCTTGTTTGAATTTTAATTCCACCTCATTTGAACCTTTTACTTAGACTTTCAAATGTAATCCAGTTGACTGAGTGGTACGTAGTAAATTTAAACTTAAGTCAGACTTTGATCTTTGATCTTCTGTATATGGCTCCGTCGGGTTAATAAACTTTACCTGTGTAAATGATGAATCACAGGTTTCACTCTTGGATTTCTACATGGGCTTGTTTGACTGGGGGGAATCCTTATATGCCTATAAGGTGTGTTGAGATCGGTTGCTGTGGTGATATTTACTAACTGTGGAGATCGCCATGACTCAGTTTATCTTTAACAAGAGATTAGAAAGGGAGCGGAAATAGTACTCAAGTTGGTGGTACTAGAAAGCTACTGGAAAAATAGTTAATTTAGAGGATATCTGTTGTATTATGTGTATTTGCATCACCTCATTTTTGTGTTTGTAAAGAAAGTACTAAAATTCAAGTATTAAAAATCTGGATGAAAATGAGCTGTGTATTAGATGATTAATGATTTGTCAAGAAGGCCTGGTTTGCTTTTTCTTCCTCCATTTGAAGTCCTGATTCAATCAAGTTTCCGCACTTTTTTGCTTCTTTTGTGGTTGAGTCAGAGGGCTGGGCTAAGGCTGCCAGAGACACAGGCAGGAAATATCATGTGTGTGGGTGAAAGAAAGAATGTGTGTGTTTAGGGACTTGTTTCTCCTTGCCTGACTGCTTTTCTCTCCGCTCTCTGCTCAGACGTGTTGTGTCCCACCGGCAACTCACTCTACAAGGTAAGTTTTTACATGAACCTTATTTTCGGATTTGTTCTTTCTTAGTCTGCTAAACTTATCTGTCTTTTACCCTGAAGCTTTTATTCTAGTTTGCCTCCACTTCTGACCCTGTTTGCTCATCGCATTCCTTCTCCTGAAATCAGCTGAGGAATCTCACAACGGGACAATGAATCTTTAGTTTAACTTCAGCGAAGCTCACTCTGACGTCCATCTTTCCATTCAGACTCTTTGCTATTTGTCTGCTCCACCTTTTCTGTTTCTGTCAGTGTCAGAACCCAACCTTTAGTGTCCTTTCCCAGTGTTTTCTTGTCTCACTTCCTACACATCATCCCGGTCTTACTTGCAGCAACTTCCTTAAAGTTAGGGTGTGGTATCAAAGCAGGAAGCTTGGAATTCAAAATATGTTTCCTGCAGCTGTAAAAAAGTGTTTTAACATTCATATTATACTCTGTCTCCTTCCTCTTTGTTCTCTGGTCCCCTAGATTTTTCCCTGTCTGCAACACTCTGTCTGATTTCAGTCGCTTAATCTCATAAACATACAGTGCACACAGCCATACACACACACACACACACACACACACACACACACACACACACACACACACACACACACACACACACACACACACACACACACACACACACACACACACACACTCACTGTATACACTCACCCATCAATTGACAGATGCTCTCAGGTCTCTCCACGCCTGCTGCTCTGTCCACCTACATATTGCCTCCTCTCATATTTCTGTCTGGTTTTCAACGCATGAATGACTGATCGAGTCAGTGACCCCTGTAGCCCATCAGTGACCTTTTGTTTCCATCTAAACCCCTCTGATCTCCATGTCTCCTCCAGCTAACCACTCCAGTAGCCAAGGTCAACTGGGCAAGCTTCTATCTTTTAATGTCTCAGGCTGCCTTGTCTTCTCTTTGGTGACATAGTGAAGACTCACGTTTGAATTTATACTTATTTATAACCTTAATTTATTTTCTTATTGTAAACGACAAGATTGGATAATAGAAATGTCTAAATATTCAATCCTTAAGGCCTTCAGCTCATCCAGTAAATAACTAGCTCAAGTGCACAGAATAATAACACAGGAAAAAGAGCAGATCTCACATTTTAGAAGTTATATTTACTGATCATTTTAGGACTAGACTACCAAGAGCCCCAAAATACAGGGTGTGGCCTTAAATTACAAAAAAAAGTAGAGTGTCAATTAAGTAGATTTTCCATGTTTGTTTCAATCGAAACCCTTTGAAATGTGATTGGTTTGACATTGACTGACATTGAGTGTATTCCCATGAAATTTGAAAAACGGCTTTAATACGGCAAGCAAGTTATTATATGTGACTGAAATCAATTTGTCTGTCTGGGCAGAAGAAACAAAATAATTCATAAAAAGTACTTATATGACAATAGATGAGTAGTAGCAACAAAATTACATAACTGTTAGATAAGAGTCACTTCTTCATTAACGTATTAGTGGAAAACAGAGTAGGCCTTTTTTCAAGCTACGCTGTGATGAAATCTGTGCTCATTTGTATTCATGGTTAGATATTAGTTATCAGCATTCAACATTTTTTACTTTTTATGGAAGCAGCCAGATATATTTTCTAAAGAAACGTTTCATCTTTTATACTGAAGATTCAACTAGGAGAATTTCAAGCTTATCCGTGCCGTGAATGTCTCTAACTATGAGTCTGTCTATGCAGAAAATTTGCAGAACTTGTGCTTGAAATCACACTCCTGGCTGCTGTCAAAGGCCTAGTGACTTGTATTTGCTTTTGCTGACACTTTAAGAGTTGATAAATGAATGATGGTGGTGTGGGGATGACAGAAAAGAGGAAGAGGTGCTCAGAGTCACTTCCTGAACACGTTGCAGGCCTAAAGACAGTTGCTTCAGAAACCAAATAGTGAGTTTTATACCTCCACTCATAACCGTTGCAGTCTTTGTTGCCCTTTGTGTAGAATGAGAGTAAACAGGCTGAAGGAGGAGGGAGGAAGAGCTGGAGTCAGAGAGGAAAGGGAAGAATGGAAAGATGGAGGAGCCAGCAGTTTGCTCTCCCACTAATTACCAACATGGTGTTTGGCTTTAGCCAGGAACCAGGAACCCGACTCTACTTCCCCCCCCACACAGCGTCCTATCCTCAGGCCGCAGGTAGACTTTCATCACACCGGCTCCAGTTACCTCCCACATATAAGCTAACCAGGCCAGGTGAGCGCTAACACTCCTCCTAGCCGGACCTCTCAATCCCTTACTACCACACACACACACACACACAACGGGTCACTCACACACACACACCAGTGGACACGCAGAATGGAGCCGGAGTCAGACAGCATGCTGGAGGTACCACAGGAGATCATACAGTTAAGTGTATCGGGCCTTTTCTTCTCTGCCTCCTTACCTACTCTTGGATTGGCTGTCCAAGCACTGTAACCTTAACTCTAGGGCCGTGCATGTGCTGCCTCAGGCCCTTTCCTCGCTCCCTGACCTCCTCTACCATTTTAATGTGTTCAAATATTCCCTTTGCTGCATCGTCACCCTCTCCAAGTGGCTTGTTTTGGTCAGAAAACAGCACCTGTTTATTAATATCAGGTCACTAAAATGAATTGTAAAAGTGTAGGCTGATATCTGATAACAGGAGATGAAAGTGAGTCATAAAGCTAACTTCTAAATTGAACCCCCCCCCCCAAAACGGAAAGGGGCGTTGCTGCTGCAGACATCCTGTTGACTGACCACAATGCTGACAATTAGGGTAAATAGTTTCAGGTCTTTCTTCTGACTTGTGAGTAATTTGAACAGATAATGGGGCGGCTGTGGCGTAGTGGAGAGCAAGGTAGTTCTCCAATCAGAGGGTCGGTGGTTCGATACCCAGCTTCGGCAGTCGATGTGTCCTTGGGCAAGACACTTAACCCCAAGTTGCTCCTGAAGGCTTGCCATCGGTGTGGACTGGATGTTGCATGAATGTTAGTTAGAGTCTGATGGTGGCACCTTGATGGTAGCCTGTCATCAGTGTGTGAATGGGTGAATGATATGTAACATACTACTGACTGTAAGTCGCTTTGGATAAAAGCGTCTGCTAAATGACTGTAATGTAAATAATATAGGACAGTTGGTAAGCAGTGTTTTACATGTTGGATCAGTGTCCTTTGTTGACTCCAATCACCTTAATCAGGCTAATTGTTTGTTTTCCAGTCCTCCTTTATCAGTTATGGTTGCTGCCTGGAATCGGTCTAACAGCAAAATCGAAACACAAACTGCGGACTTACATAATGATAGGTGAAAGACGTACAGTGATATCCATATTGATGTAACAACGCCAATAAAGCTGCAGGGTTTAATTCTTATCAAAAGGGAGGAAACCTCAGCAGAAGCACGTTGAGGTTTCAAATGCTTGTGAGTTTTCATCCAGGAAATCTTCTTAATATTTTGATTATCTGTGGAAGCATGAAACTGCAGATGTATAAAACTCTTATATTGCCTCAGATATCTTAGAATTAAATATGTGTCTTTTTCTGCAGTCAACAAGTGCTCAAGCTGATGTATCGATAGTCAATCAAACTAAAAAAATGGGAAAAAGTTCATTCTTGACCTTGATACAGTACTTAAACTAAAAAAAAATCTAAACTCAAGGGCCACTTACTCAGATTTTCACTCTTTAGTGGATAGAGATATTTTAGTTAATCACATGGCCTAAGTTACCTAACAACTGAGCAAACTCCAGATTGTCATGTTACATCACATGATGAACTGAGCTGTTCATCTGCTGAGGAAGATCATGTTGGAAATTTGAAAGCTCTGAGGAAAAAAATCTAGTAAGTAGATCTTGAATTAGGTTTTTTTATTATTTATTTTTTTAAATCAAACTACATTGTTTTGTGAGTAAAAGGGAATTCTTGATCTTGAAAAAGTACAACCTTCCCTGTTTTTCTCGAGCTTTCAATTACATCTCGTGGTCTTCCTCAGTGGATAAACTGTAGCTCATTTGGTCATCACATGACTTCAGTTATCCAATCACTGAGAATACTTCAGTTAGTTTGGTAATTTACTTCACATCTCCCCCTGCCTGGGAAGAACATGAAGTTTGGCTGAAAGTTGAAAGCTCTGGAAAAAGCTCACTAGCAAGTGGACCTTGAGTTAAGTTTTATATTTCCATTACTAATTTCTGTTGTTTTTTTTTGTAAAAAATGTATTTACTAAGCTTTAACTTGTTTTTATTCAGATTCCAATAAGAAAACCACAACATTACATTTTTTGATAAAGGGGCCAAACTGTGAATGTATCTCAATAATGGCACCTGTTGCTACATCACAATAGCGTAGTGAGAAATAAAAGGAAAAGAACGGTAGCAGTAACTTGTCTCTCTACAAACCTCACTTGCTTTCAGTCATGCAAAATGTACCGCGGCAAGGCAAGAACAGAGGAAGAGATACAGTGTGGTCAGGTGACCCATTTAGTAAATATACATCCTGTGTGACTACAAGGTGCACATTAGAGTGACTCATGCTAATCCATACCTGGCTCATTCCCACCTGTGACCTGATCCTTCTTGCATTTAGCCACGCCTGGCTTTGTAGTGTGAGTGTGGCCTGCTTGCTCTTGTGTTGCATAGCAGTGATATAATGTAGTTGTGTTAAGCGGTTACACAACCCCCATCATTTTGTGTCAAGTCTAAGTGTTGTTGCGCTCATCATATCAACTGCTCCCTCCACTCCGTCTCATTTGAATTTATTGTGGTTTGGAGGCGTCTGGGTAGAGCTCTGGTCTTTGCACTATAACACATTTTACTCAACATTTACGTCAGTGTAGAGAGCCTTAAAGTTCTGTAAAACTTAAGTGAGACTGTCAAGAAATGACCAACCGTCTTCTGATCGTGACAACTTTGGTACTTCCTGAATTTGTGTCTCTCTTGACTTGACTTGAGGACTGCTTTTACTTCTCCCTACTCCGACCAAAAACCAGCATCCACTCCCACATGGAAACAGTGCCTCAACTCCATGTATTTACACTTCCTGTTTCAGCCAACCTCTTCCTTCTCTGTGGGAGGGGATTTGCGTAAACTAAGTATGACTCAGAGTTCCATGAGACTGTTATTCCTTGTAAAAAATTGTTTTTGTCAGACCGTGGAGTCCATTCCCTTATATTTTCTCCCCTCTCTACAGCTAAGTTTGTCCTCCTTCCTTTTGTCTCACCGTTTTTTTCTTCTTCTTCTTCTCTCCTTGCAGTATGCTCCCCTTCAAGGCAACACCAGGTCAGTTTGGTCCAGAGGTCAGCGAGCCGGGCCTCCGAGTGTGGAGGGTGGAGAAGATGAAGGCAGTGCCGCTGGCGCCCTCCGAGGTCGGAGCCTTTTTTAACGGGGACTCCTACCTGGTGCTGGAGAACCGTGGTGAACAGGGAGCCGACCTCCACATGTGGATAGGTGAGAGAGAAACATCTGGGTTATAAAATGAGTATAAGAAAGAAAGCACAACACAATGGGGTTATGTAGCATGCAGCATTTCAAACTGACTCAAAACTGAAGCTCTTTGGACACTCAACAGACTTCCATTGAGTCAGGTGGCCCATTTACAATGATGGCATCTCATTTCAGGACAAAATCAATCAGTAATGTCTGAGGACGCTATGTAATCAAGTCGGCCTCATTTATTTATCAAAGAAAAAAGCAAACTGAATACTATTTCCCTAGTTGGAAAAGCAGCTTAACCAGGTCTGATCAACAAGAGGGACCAACACCAAAAAAAGTGGTAACAACTGTCAATAAGATTGATGCAGTGGTGCAGGTCGTTGTAAGTCGACATTTAGAAATAAAATCTCTTTAGTCTGCGTATTTATTCAGTCAAAGTTAATTGCTCCCAACAACCGCTACTACAGCTTCCATGTCTGCTTAAAATGACATTGTAGGGCCTGATATGTCACTCTCTATTGATTGGATAGGGCAAAACAATGAAATGTTACGACTAGAAAATGGTTAACATGAACACAATGTCAGGCTCAATCAGAATCAGTTTCAGCATCAGAATTTTTTTTTCATCAAATTAAAAGATGGTGATCAGTGCAGAAAAAAACCAAAAGACATTTGTGCACACTACAGCATGCAATGCAACTTGATGTTTCATTCTCTATATTTTGGAAGATATTTTCCCTGTCTTCAACAGGAGATAAAGGATAACTTTACTGCTTAGTGGACCAAAGAAGGTCTTTTGTTATTCAGCCACCAGAGACACAAGTCAAGACCTTTTACACTTAAATGTGTAGTCCTGACTTGAGGTGATAATTTTCCTATTTCTATCTTACTCAGCAAAACCACTAACCATTGGCTACTGCTTTCTACACGCCTAATCCTGGCCTCGTGCTGCGGTTGAAAAGCTAATAACCCTCCCACTAATGCTGATGACAGATGAGACACAGATCGCTGACCTGCTGCATCGTAGTGTGAGGAGGGAGGCTGGATGGAGAGGGAAGGAGGGATGATGAGAGGGAGAGAGGGAGAAGTCCCGAGGGGAAACTGGGATGGTTTTGGAGCAGAGGGCACCATTAAAAATGCAAGACTTCTACAGTACTCAAATGTGGCTGTTGTTTCCAGCATGTATCCGGTGCTTAGGTAACACTAAGCTGATTGTCACAGCTTGGAGAGGGCTCTCTGTGCTCAAACATGCGTCTCTATGAAGTCTCCCCCCTCCACTTGTTTACAGATGACTGTGTTGTCTTTGTGCGTCCACTGGCCAACACACTGTTTGCTTTTCATCTCTTTCTTCTCCATGACCCCATCACCTCTGTCAGCGGCTCTTTGTTCCTCATGGTGTGGCATGTTAACCTTTCTGGCCTCATTTCCTAATACATGTGTCCTCTATTTATTCTTTCCTTTAACTTTTCCTGCTGCCACACTCTTTCCTTTAGCTCTTCTTTTCATCTTTACTTTCATTTTTAACTCAACTCAAAGTCCACAAACTATGCTTTTGGACATGATTTTGTTGACATTGACCATGGAAATAGTAGTTTGACAAAACATCCCAACTCAAGATCCAAATAATACATTTATTTGTGAGCTTTTTCTAGAGGTTTTAGATCTATCACATTCTCCATCATTTTGTTGTACTTTGTCAAAGTTATTATTTACATAGCTCAGTCATGAAAAAATGAACGAGTACACGGTTTTTAGCTTTGTGAGTCTTCATCAGGGATCAAAATAGTAGAGAATACCCTGGTTAAACATGTGTAATTCAAAGATAACCTACCTCTAATAAACCAAAAGATGAACAAAAAGCAAGGTTGCCTACACGTGTTATGCACATTTCAATATTTCATCATTTTACACATTTCTCTTTGGAGAAGTGTGTGTGCACCTTTTGAACTTGATGATTACTTCTTTCCTCTCTTACTAACCCCTTCTCTGTTGTAGGTGAGAAGTCGTCTAGGGACGAGCAGGTAGCGTGCGCCATGCTGGCCACCACGCTGGACAACTTTCTGAGCGGTGACCCCATTCAGCACAGGCAGGTCCAGGGCTACGAGTCCCCAGAGTTCATGGCTCTGTTTCCCAGAGGGATCAGCTACAAGGTGAGGAAGAGATCCTGATTCTGCATTTTAAGATGCTTTAAACGCCATTCAAATATAAGAGAAATTCATGTAACAAATATCTCTATTGTCAACATTTTTTTTTTTTAACGTCAGGTGCACAGTTATATTTCAGAAATACTTTATTTTACGGGTTAGTAATTTCTTAATAATTTACATGAAGGTTTCCATGAAAGAATGATACAATTTGGTAAAATAGGAAAATAGGAAGTTTTTGTAAGAAATAAAAGGGCATTATGACAAAATAGAAAATAAACACACTGCATGTTTAAAGAGACACAGAATAGATTTTTAAAAAGAGTAAAATAGCATAACAGAATAAGTCGCATTATTATAATTTAAATACTTCATATGAATAAAGTATTAAACTTAAATTCACTTGCAATGTCAATTGAACTTGCACAGTAATTGAAACTATTTTTGAATGCAAAACTTGCCTTCAGACATATCTCTCATCTTTTATGCCATCTTTTTTATTGCTGGCTAAATCCCTTTGATCATTTTACAGCTCCCTGGGTATAATGACCTTTGTGCCAAAAGTTAATTCTCACCACTCGACTTGCACGGCGCCAAGATAAGCTTGTTAAAAACACACCATGTTACAGCTTTCACTTCCCAGCAGGACAAATTAAATAAAACATAAAAATTGAAACCGAAAATGCACAATGCCTTTACATGAATATCCCATGCATATCTCTCACAGGATGGGGGAGTGGAGTCGGGCTTCAGGAGGCCTCAGGGCTCTGGGACGGTGCAGAGGTTGTACCAGATCAAAGGAAAGCGCAACATCCGTGCCAAGGAAGTGGAGCTGTCCTGGAGCAGTTTCAACAAAGGAGACTGCTTCATCCTTGACCTCGGAGAGGTGAGGAAGCAAACAGCAGGAGAACAAAAGCTCTCAAACAGCTCTCATAAGTTGACCTAAGCACTCAGTATACTGTTGTAATCTAAAATAAAGTTGTGTTGTGAATCTGCAAATTGCACGAGGTGAATATGATTATATAGTGACGGTTTCACAGTTGTTGTTATCTCATGCTGTTTCGTTGCCCTCCAGACCATTGTGTCGTGGATCGGGTCGCAGGCCAACATCTTCGAGAAGCAGAAGGTGCGTGAGATCGCCTCGCTGATTCGTGACACGGACAGACACGGTAAAGCCAAAATTGTGGACAGCAACGAGGGGGAGGAGCCTGAGGAGATGCTCAAGGTAAATGCACACTTTAAAAACAATGTCTTTCTTATTTGCCTATATTTAACGGTGTAGAGAACTAGAGTGGATTTGGGGACAGAGAGAGGAGAAGTACATGCAACAAAGGTCCCAAGTCTGGAATCAAACCCGGGATGGCATGCACTGTAACCACTCAGCAACTAAAAATGCACTTTAATTATGTAAATGAAAATAAGTTTGGCCGTTGGATCACTCTTGTTGAGAAGAAACAGCTGGAAAGAGACAGAAAAACTTTCTTAGAGCAGCATTTTAAAGTTCTTCACTCTTCCATTAGCTTCACAACAACACTTCCTATTTCCTAACTCACATGTGACTGAACTAACCAATCTAAGCCAGAAAGATTTCAAGTGAGGTAAATGTGAGGAAAACAAAAGATTCAGCAGGTTATCGTAACTGATTTAAAGTCACTGATTACATTTTTTGTTAAATGTATACGTGAACAATTAACTGTGCAAACATAACTCTCCATTAACTAACATTTAAGAATCAAACTCACTTCTGAACTTTACAAGGCTGGTGTCAGTCTTCTCATTTAACTTTTGCAAAGAAGTAAAATAACCATATGCTTTGGGTAAATACCCCAAAATTATTAGAAATCCTGAGGAAAGCTGTGGATCTTTTTCTGGTTTCTGAGCCTTTGGGTCTTGTTGCTGAGCAGGTCCTGGGACAGATGCCTCAGCTGGCAGAGAGCACAACAGAGGAGGACAAGGAAGCAGACGTCTCCAACTCTGCCTCCCTCTACAAGGTAACATCATCTGCAAACCTTTAAAACTGCACTGCATTAAATTACCATTTACATACTTTAAGTATAAAAATGTGTACATTTACTCCACAGGTGTCTGATGCGACAGGTTCCATGTCGATGACCAAAGTGTCGGAGAAGAGCCCGTTTGCCAAGGATCTGCTGGTTCGGGACGACTGCTTCATTCTGGACAACGGCGCCAATGGAAAGATCTTTGTCTGGAAAGGTGAGGAAATACTACTTGACCCCGAACCAGCAAACTCGTGCCGCCTGAAATGCATACTGAGGAAACTGATATTTGTTACATGCTGGTATCTAATTGGATTAAATTTTAATGAGCATTGTGAAAAATAATGGCTGACAGTTTAAAAAAGAAGGAGAGTCTCAGGACGCATATGGAAAAGAGTAGGATGAGCATTCTTAAACATCTCCAGCATTATTTATTGTTACTGTAGAGTCTCATTCTATACTACTATTTCACTACTATTTGAATCTCTTAATCCCATTATAATGCTGTTGACACAAGAAGGAGAAGCTTTAATGTGGCTACTAACATTATGCTGTAGATATTAATCTGCCAGTGATAATGTGAGACATTGATTGATTGTCAGGTAACGGAGCAAACGCTGAGGAGAAGCAGGTTGCCCTTCAGATGGCAGATAACTTCATCGAACAAATGAAGTACCCCAGGATGAAAACACAGGTGAATAAAAAGTTAAAAGCCGGATTCTCACTTGCTGTAAATCTAGCTGCTTTCCCACTAGTTGTATATCACCAGCTCTGGCTCCTGCAGCCTTTACAGCAGCATGTAATCATTTTAAAGGATTATTTACGGATCTAGTTTATCACCTCCAGTGCATTAGCTGTAAAAATGTCTGTGTATTGTGTTGCAGGTGGAGATACTTCCACAGGGGAAGGAGACCATCATCTTCAAGCAGTTCTTCAAGAACTGGAACTAAAACATTTCATGGGAACATTTGACAAAATCCTGCAAGCGAGGAGAAGAAGCTATATATCTGAAATCAGCCAGCATCTGATATAGAAATAAAACATTTTTTATATGCATTTACTTGTATGTACATATTTGTAAGGTACCGTGCTGGCAGAGTGCACTGTAGCTAGTTTTGAAAGAGGTAGAATAACAGATGTGATGCCACTTTTATAAATGCAAGTTTCTTCTTTTGAGATTATAAACATCATAAATTAAATGAGTTTGGATTTTTTTTCTTCTTTTTTTACATTTGTTCTAGTGTCACAGGTTTGCCTGCATTTGAAAAATAAATCTAAAACTGCTTGCTAAAAGGCGTTGTTTGCTTTGTGAGATGTTCCCCCACAACAATGCCCATGACAGTGATTTTTGCATAACCTTGTTTAAACCTCGCCCTCTCTGTTGCCATGGCTGCGAGAATATACCTTGCACACGATAACCCTGTTTGAGCACGTCACAGTCATGGTCCACTGTAGTATCAGTGCAGTACTTATGTAAAGGTTCGAGGTACTTTAACTAGATTATGGTACCTTATCCGTTTATAGAATATGCCCAACAGTATATAGATTGGTTAAATTTGATCCACTTACAACAGTGACATGCTGCTTACACATAAATGCATTAGTAATAATAATCCCTAATAAAATATTGCCTTTTTCACTCACAGGGCCATTTTTATACATTATGAGTACTTTTACTTTTGATCCCTTATGACGATAGAACTTAACATACCTTTGATTTCAGTACTTTTACTTGTAACTAAGTATTTTTATTTTGTTGAGCTGCTACTTAACTAAAGTAAAGTTTATATTTCCTCCACTGCGGATTATGATTTCAGTCAGAATTAATATTTTTACATCAGTACTCAATGTGTTTTGAATCCGTTTTTAAAGTGCTACATTAGTGTTAAAATAACTATTGCTTTTTTTTTAATTGCATTGTTAAATAAAAAGATTTCAAATGCATGCCTCGTCACATCTTAGAAATTTATATTTTTATAGTGTCACAATACATCACCTTTTTCCAAAATGGGTCAGTTGCATCTTTCAAGTCTCCCTAGAGACATCCCCTCTGTTCACCCGTATACCCAGCCATAAATTCTGAGCCATGCATGTACATTAAACATAACAAAATTATGATAATATTTATAATAAAATTAAATAAACTACTAACGTATATACAGATATTTTAAAAAACACATGCAGAAATGCAGAAATACCTGCCTTCCTCTAGTATTTTTTCTATAATCTTTTTTATGTCTTTTTGTATTGTCTTGTGTTGTCGGTCAAAATTAATGTACAAATAAACATAAAGCTGAATTTGCATCCTCATATACTCTTAAACGTTCATGCTGCTTTAACGGTCTGGTTTAGTGTGATGTATTTATGGCCTAGAATGATGACTGCAGGTCAAGACGTCAGGGTGATGATGTGGGGTAAGACCATGACGCAATGACAATTTTCTTCCAGTAACCAACCAGCAAGTAAATGGGTGACGGTAGGCACATGTGTTAAACATGTGAGGTGGCTGTTTATTTTTAGATGAGTCATTTTCATGATTTTACTGCATTGTAAGCATGTTATTTGAAGCATAGTTTCAATGGACTGTTCTGTTTGTGTCAAAGAGGCATAATATTTATTTAATCTTCATTTAACGTCTCTTTCATCTTGAAATCTCTTGAAAAGAGAGAAATACGAGGGGAAAAGTATTAAAAGCATTGCATTAAAACATATTTCCTTGGAAAAGGTGTGATTTAAAACTGCCTTAAAAAACTTTTGTATTAATTTAGGATTTAAGTTTATGATCAAACCTTTAGATTTTGTCCCTTTACGTCAATATCGGTCTGAAGGTTCTTCCCTCTAATGGGCAAAATGGACAAACTCCAGATTCATCCAATGACTGATAACCTTTATAAAAAATCTGGCCTACTTGCCCTCATGGGAAATGTGCCAGCAGCTGCCGGGAAGTCGTTGAGATTTTGTGTCAGAGACCTCTGCAGAAAGTTTCCTTCATCACCTCAGGGGCCATAAAAAAGTCCAAAGATCAGGGAGAAACACGGAGGAACAAAAACGCTGATTAGAGAGCAGCAGCTGTCCAGTCCTCTCCACCAGCCGAGTTGCACCATTGCTCTCTCCAACAAGAGGTATGAAATACTGAATACCAGCCTACAATACACTGTGTATGTCTTTGATACTGCGTAATATGACTGAATTTATAACAACATTAATAAACATTTGTTCTTCTGAATTTATGATGTTGTACACAATTTTAAAAATCATTATTTTGCATTGTAGGTATACATTTATGTTTGTGGTGATATTCAACAGTTAAGATTTAATTATTATAATTTGGATGTGATCACAAACCTGAAGAAAAGGCATTTATTTCTAAACTTGAGAAAGTTTTCTCATATACTAAATTTAGACTCACAGAATCACAGCATTCTATATTAATAAATTATTAACATGTTTAAATTGTTTTGCCAAGTGTTTATCATTTACATTAAAACAATTTATTACAGAGCAAATGAAAAGCTTTTTGTACATTTTAACAAGTGAATCACATTTACGTTTTACAGCAATAGTATGTTACTCAACATACTGTAGCTGTATAATATTTCCATTGAAATATATTTCACTTGTTATGAATTGTCTTAACAAAGAGATTTTAAATCTTGAAATCTTGATATAATATTTGTGGTATTGCTATGGGTTTAACAGTCAATAAAATAGTTCAAATTAGTTCCAACTACACAATGATATAATAATCAATATTTCCAAATTACAGGGGCCATTTTACTTTTGATACATAGAGTACATTTTGCTAATAATGGAGTATTATATTTCCGCATTGTTGCTTTTACTTCTTTCATCAGCATTTCATTTTTTTCATATATTCTCTGCTTCACAGCTGAGAGGACGCCAGCATGGAGGTGAAGAGTATCCTGAAGTCTGCTAAAAGTA
Source organism: Anoplopoma fimbria (assembly GCF_027596085.1). Taxonomy (NCBI): domain Eukaryota; kingdom Metazoa; phylum Chordata; class Actinopteri; order Perciformes; family Anoplopomatidae; genus Anoplopoma; species Anoplopoma fimbria. Next base: position 19,558,537 of record NC_072455.1, on the reverse strand, counting down.
AAACCTTTTCTTAAATATCTTTATTCAATCTCTGCCAATGCCACTTTACTTCTCCATTCATGTCCGATACCTTACAACCTCTGCCTGATGTTGGAAGATTATAAAGACTTTGATTGTTTCTGTAAATACTTGGTTGTCGAGACACTTTGCAAGGCTAATAATAACATGTTATTATATATTATATATTCTACTACTGCTATTGGAATATCAGTACACTGTCACATTGTTTTACTTCCTCTGTTGGAAAAGTAAACCTTGCCTTTACCCTCATTTTTCTTCATGTCTCTGTTGGAAATCAGCCGTGTTAACTAATATTAACTGGAACTGAATTTGTCCCCCTGCAGGAGTGGACATGCTAAAGCGGGGTGAGGGCAGCACTACCCAGAGCAGCTCCATCGGGGCCGTACGCTGGAAGCTGCCCGAGGAGGACGTACAGATTCACAGCTCGGCCCCCAGCAGAAGCACCAACTCAAACAACCTCACCAAACACTCACAGGTACATGAAAACACCCTTGATTTTGATGAAACTGCTATTTCTCTATTTATATTATTTGAGTGACTTCTGTTTTGTTTTACCGTTTTTTAAACATGTATGAATTTCCCATTTGGGTTTTTGGGAATCATAATAAAAGCCTACAGTAGGAATCAACATATAAATGTGACCTGTTGCGTTTCCTGCAGCAACGTCCTCGTCAGAATGGCCTGAAGGATCTACGCAGCCTCCAGGAGTGTGTGCAGTTCATCCATCACTGGAAGGAGCAAGTGGATCAAGTCTGCAAGGTAGGACATGAGAGAAGGAAGGAAAAACGTGAGTCTTAGCAGACTCATATTCATGTTATTAACACAAGTCTATTTATTTATATAGCACCTTTCATACATATATGCTTTTACACACACAAAAGAAAGACTAAAGATTACAACAATATCATGTTTACCTATTTTTAATAAAAGTCGGTAGAATAAAATACGCCAAACACCAGGAATACAAAATTAAATAAAAAGACAATGATAAAAGCTTGAAAACTGAGGCTTTAACATAACTCCAAATTAAAAAAGTTCTCTAATTTCCTTTTGAAAATATAGAGAGAGCTTGTTATTCTAATATCTAGCTAGAGGCATAAAAACTGAAGGCATCTTACCGGTACTTTTATGGGACACATAAGGAGCATTTTAAAGAAAAGAAGTGGAAGACACCTTGGTGATCTGGATGGAACAGAAAATGAAAGAGAATCTCTGATATAGGGAGGAGCAAGATATAAAGCTCAATAAAGATCTTTAAAATCAATTAAAGCTGTGGGGAAAAGTGATCCATTTTCTTTTTTTAGTTAAGACTATGTCCGCAGTATTCTGAACCAGCTGTAGTTTTCTTATTGTATTTTAAGGTGAAAGGGAAATTAAAATGATATACAATATTAATCATTAACAGCAGTATCACGGTGTGAATTTAGAGGGCAAAGAACAGAAAAGTTAGTGTGAACTTCTTGCACGTCAAATGCAGACTTAAGAAACAAGTTCTCATGTTTGTTTCCAGCTTTTTCATCCTTCAATTTCCTTTCAATAGAGATGCTTGTTTGTCCGCTCAGGTAGAAAGTAGAGAAAAAAAAAACAGGTGAGCCTCGCCTTTGGATTCTGTCACTGAAATGAGAAAAAGGAGTTACAGGCGCTATTTGGTTGATCATTTTTAATCTGTTAAAAGTTCACAGCTGGAGATAAAAGCTTACAAATATGCAGCGTTCTTGTTAATGCCCAAAGTTACAGCGCTTAGAGCATAATAAGCTTGGTCATGCAAGTGTGATGACTCAGTTATTTGGTTGGGTGTGTGCTGAAAGGATTAGCGTTTATGACTCTTTTATAGCCTGGTTACATGATCCGTTGACCTGCAGCATGTAGACATGCAGGGTGGGAAGCAATACATACTGTCAGAAATAATTTACCATATCAAATTTAATTTTTTTTACAAGGAGCTCATATGACTTTCATAATAATAGCTAATCTAAACAAAAAATAATCAGTGCCCAATTTGAGCCCTGAAACTCACATTACTGTCAGTATGAGCATGCATTTTTATGTCATTTTATTGTTATAGTTAAAGACCATTGTGTTTTTCAAAAGTGTATGACATTGTCTGACAGTGTGTTGTGCTGTGTTTAAGCAGGGCAGTAGCGATCCAGATGAGGGCACCAGTTTTAAAGTATCCCAGAGTTCAGACCTGAGCATCGAGCGCAGTCTTGAGGAGAGCAGGAAACTGATCCTGGAGTGGGCTGACGAGCTCCATCATGTCGACAAGGTCAGAACACGCCCAAGTCAATGTGTGATCGAGTATTGTGGTGTTCAAAAAGACCATACAATAACTATCAATTATAGATTGTAGGTACAATATTTGTAACAGCTGTGGTTGTGAAAGGATATGATATAACAAATAGCAAAAATATCCATCTGAACTTCCTGCATTTGTGTCCTTAGCTCCTGAAGGAGACGCCCTTGGCATCAGAGAGTGAAAATAAAGAAGAGGATGCCAATGAGAAGGCACAGCTGAGGATCATGGATTGGGCAAAGGAGCTCCAAAGGGCAACTGAGGTGAGGAGTCCTGCAAATTAAAACCGAAAGTCCCCCAAAATTTTAGTATTAGTTGCTGTCAACAGAAATCAAGCTTTGGCTTTACTCTCAAGTCACGTGTTTGTTTTTAAGGAAAACATTTTGATTTTCCAGAGTTGTGGTGTTCCGAGCGAAGAGCTGGGTAAAGTGTTGCGTCAGCTGGGCCTAAAGAAGAAACAGCTGGTCAACCTGCTGCCTCTGCTGGAGTATATCACCTGGTCTCTGCTCAAAGAAGACAGCACGGTGAGAAAACACTGAGTCATACATTTTGTGGTACATATCTTTAAAAAAAAGAAGAAGAAAATAAATTAATTTGCATTTGTGTAACAATCAGGAAGCCCAAAATGACATAGAAACCAGGGGAAGTGAAATGAATTCAAGGATAAATATTTTAATCTGATAGCCTGAAACCATCTAAAAACCATTGTTACTTAAAACACAGAATTGGTTTGAACTTAAAAATTAACAAAAACAAGCAGGTATTAAATGAAGCCACGCAGTGCAGACGTGGGTATGAAACAACTTTATGTAACATGTGATTTAAGTGAACCCTGCTCTTGGAATGCGTGCAGAGCATCGATTAATAAACTAAGTGATTCAGTTTATATAACCCTGATCTGCCTCTGCCATGATAAACTGCAACAATAAATGTCTTTGATAACTGACATCATTGGCATCATCACATACGCAGATGACGGTCTGGTGTTAGTTAAGTACTAGATACAATTTTAAGGATTATTTGGAACAGTTGGAGTCTGGTTTTACTTTATTTCAGCTATGGTCAAGGCATGAATAAGTCACATAACTTTCTGCTACTTGTGCAGTAACAATATACTGTCCTTTGCTCTATTTGTGCATGGTTATGACTTTCAGGGCTTTCATTTAGTGTTAAGAGAGAAACAGTGCAGCGAACCTTGTGTTTTGCATCTTTGTTTTCATAAAGCCAGTGGTATCACCACAGCCAGCCAAAAGTAGCCAAACGCTAACAGGAAACATTTTTCCCTGAAAGGTTCAAACAGCATTTAAATGATATTTAAAACTGCGGGGTCATAACTACAGGCTACATAAAAATGCTTTTTCTTATTAATCATTTTATTATTTCCTTTTTAGAGAATGGTTCCACAGTTGTGGTTACTGGCAAAGCAAAGGACCTGGAAAGCAGGAATTCCAAGATACATCCCCAACTCAGGTACGAATTTTTGAAATCATTTTAAATGAATGCTTATCTTACCAATTAAAATAAATTTGCCCAAGCTAAAAATGATATTGTAAAAGTACAATTATTATTATACTTTACTGATTGGTTTTTACAAAAGTGGTCCCCATCCTATTTTGCTTGTGATCTATTAATACAAAGCAATTTCTCCTTAATTCCAGCACTAATCACAGTTTGTGTTGCTATGAGTTGTGAGCTTTTCATTTAAGAGGTATTGTTCCCTCTCAGGATAATTTGTAGAGGACTTTAACAGAACAAAAAGAGTTTGATTAGGCAAGATTTCGATAAGATAATGTTATGTAGTAGAATTTTGATTTTCCTTCCCTTGTAATCATCTCCCACTGGTTTAGACTATGTACGATGAACATATCCCATGTTTATCCATTGCAACCTCAATATAATGTCTATGTCTCAATTTCAGTTTGGAGTTGGATTTGCAGTGCAGCAGGTAAGATTAGTCTACATTTTATCTTCATCTTACGTCCCAGAGAAAAAGCAAACATATCAATCACACACTAATTTGTGCCCTTCTCATTTTCCTAACAGCTGATGTGATTCTGGACCCAATGACCAGCCACCCCTGGCTGCTGCTGTCGGAGGACCAGCGTATGGTCCGGGAGGGCCGCTCAGAGTCCATCCTGCCTCCCAGCGTGCAGCGTTTTGATAGCTGGCCCTGCGTGCTGGGTTGGGAGGGCTACAGCAGCGGCCGCCACTACTGGGAGGTGGACATAGCCAAGACCGGCTACTGTCGTGTGGGACTGACCACTGCCGACTCCAAGCGTCACGGCCGCGTCCCCATGACCCCAAAGGAGGGTTACTGGGTCTTGTGGCGCAGCACAAACCATTTCTACGCCTGCACAAAGCCGGAGACTACGCTTCCCGCCAGCCTCATGCCTCGACGTATGGGGATCTACTTGGATTACGAAGAGGGCCAGATCTCCTTCTACAACGCAGAAACAAAGTCCCACATCTACACCTTCACTGGGAACTTCAGAGGGAAGCTGTACCCTCTTTTTGCCCCGCTTGATGGTCGCACATGCATGACCATCCAGCAAATAGAAACTAAAAGAGATGAGCCTCTCAGATGTTTTTGAGAAGCGGTGTCATGAATTAGATTTAAAAATTCACTGAAAAACATAAGCTCTGACTTTCAAAAGCACAAAAATATTTGGAATTTTCCATGAATTTTCCTTCTCTAAGTGTTGCTTCAAATATGTCTGACAATTTCTGCCTTATAAGCTGAATTTAAAATCTCTTATGTGTCGGTTAAAAACTTGCTTGAACAGTTGAGGACTCGTGAACAATGACTGAACTATATCAAAGTGCTGATGATATTGTTAATAGATGTATCTGGTCGTACCACTATGAAACAAATCTAAAAATCTGCAATGATGCAAGATCATTTGGATCAGAACATGAGAAACAAAAACTTTGAGTAAATAAAAGTATTTATTTTTTTTAATGATTTTTTTTAAACAGAACTTAAATTCTTACAACATTCTTATATGTGTGAACACATTCTGCATCTAGATACAAGCATGCACTTTATATTGCACTATCATATATGAACGGAATAAATATTTAATATGCATAATATGTTGTCTTTGATTCTTATCTCTGAATTTTTGTCTGACGTACATTACACTTTCCCCGCCGCTGAGAATTTCTGAGTCATAATGATTCCACCAAAATATCAACTACATGTATGTTTACAAATGTAAAGCTCTTCAATAGAGGTATTTGTGTGAACATTACTTTTACTTTTGACTCTTGCAAAGCTGACTTTATCCTTCAAGAAATGACATAACTTTACTAGCCAAAGTGTAGCAGAAGTGGGAGTGCCACATTTTGTAACAGTATCAAGTCTTTTATTAAAAGGCACATTTAAAATGTGTCTATGTGTGTGTCAGGAGTCTCTCTTACACACCCAGGGTCCATACGCGTCACAGTTGGAGGCGAAGAGACTCCCACCTCCCCTCAGGTCTGCACAGTCCCTGTGATCAGCATCCCACTCCACCGTCACCCTTCAAAACACACAGGTAGTGACAGAATTTGAATCCAAATAAAATGTATCTGTATTAAAGGAATATCTTGGATGTTTTGAGGTGTGGTTGTTTGAGGTCCATATCTGTCACTGTTCATTTAGTTTGTTTGTTACTTTGTGGCTTCGCCGGTTTAAAGGGTTAATTTGTATTCACTAAAGTCACAAAATAACACAAACAAACCGAGCGAGGCAGCAGCAAACCTGCAAACCATGTTCTGTGAGGTAAAGATGATTGCAGTGAGGAATGTCTCAAAGCTCCACCAATAAATTGGGTGCATCACCACTCTTTCCATAAATGCTGATCTACAGAATATTCTCCTATTTATCCCTCCTCTCACCTATTCTCCTTTAATTCAATCATGCATGTGAAGAACGTTTGTCCTGTTTACTGTCTGCCAGTCCATCTGTACTTACTGCATGTAGTGTTGGATGTTTGTCCCGTCCAACCAGAGCCACTGACCCTCCTGCTTAACGTCCGTCAGTCCGATCCACAGGAAGGGAAAGTGAGGGAACTTCCCCGTCACACTTTGAATAAATTCCTGAAGAGGAAGTGACATTTAGAGGACTTTATTTCCATTTTGGACAGAAATTCTACCTGATGTTTTCTGTCTGGTTACAGCCTTCTCCTCTCCTACCATCTCTGCAGAGTCTTTGAGCACAGCCAGGCTGCTGTTCTGTTGCAGGCAGAACTCAGCGCTCTCTTTCCACTGACGATCTTCCTGCAGTCCCACGGAAAAGAAGTAGCAGTGACTCCTCCACCAGCGCCATCCGTCTGGACACAAACTGCACCTGGAGTCTGCAAACAGCAGGAAGATGATGGTGAATATTAAATCACTATTTGTGGCATGAGAGATTTTTGAATCAGCGAAAAATAAACTACATCACCTTGAGTGACAGTGTGGAGCATCAGGTTCACATCATGGCGCTCTTTTTGGCAACGCTGCAGTCGCTCCATCAACATCATCTCCTTTCTGGAAGTTTTGGAGGTCTGATCCACTTCTGGTGCTCCCGTCCACGTGGCTGACAGATATCATTTTAACAAATGATCATGAGTAATTTAATTACTTAATGCAAATTTGACTTTGTCCCTGTGTTTACTTCAAGGTGGTTTGTAATTTCAAGAAGGATATGGTATTGACAGGAAATAGATGTCTTATGCGCTCAAGCACACACACACACACACACACACACACACACACACACACACACACACACACACACACACACACACACACACACACACACACACACACACACACACACCCTCACAAGTGTTCCACTTATTCTGGACCCTATGACTGTTCGTCAATGACAATCAGAATAAAATTACCTGGAAACTGTACAATATATAAAGTATATATATATAATAATGTATTTTCTTATACTCATACTCACCAAATAATACGAAACAAAAAATAAGTCCAATGACCAGGATTGTTGTTGCCATAGCAATAACCACTCGAATTGTCAGCTGACAAGTTTGACAGCATCCTGCATCTGTGGTGGTAAAAACAAAAATGTCAGCAATCATGAAACAAATAACGCGATCATGGCCTCTACATGTAGATGATATAATCAGTGATGAAATGTTAACCAATGATTTCAGGACTAATTATGACTTGCTTATCGACAGTTCATGTATGGACAATTTCACCTTCCGACCTCTGACACCCATTAAGATTAAACTGTGACACTTTCTTATAGATGTAAAGGTAAACTTGGACTTTGAAACCAGAAAAAAACATCAGCTTTGCTTGTCATTGTTCAGCCTGTAGGTGAAGTATTTGGGGTGGTACACAAAGTACTGACAAGTTGAAAAGTATTGTCAAACTGTGACGCACAAACACAGCTTAGAGTGAATATGAAAATGGTCATGTCATCTTTAGTCAAACTCTTCATATAAATTGCAGTTTGTTTACATAAATTGTGATGGAGATTATTTTTAATAACTAACCTGCAGGTGTTTCCCTCTTAGCGTCCTCTTCCTGGTTTCCCAAATCCATGCAGTAGTTTGATGCTCTTTCTCCTCTTACTTCAACTGTTTCTCATGCTTGTTGGCTCATATTTACCCCTTTCACACTTTCACACATTTAGCTAAATTAAAAGTGACCACTCCGCCCCTTCCTCCTGCCACAGCCGTTCTATAAAATGCTACTTTTTGCCGTTTAACAGAGGAAGCTGTCAGGGTGTATCGACAGCTTATAATTTGTGTATACACTATTTCTAACAGCAACATTACAGAGCATGGAGGTGTTTTATGTACAGATATACAACCCAAACCTGGACCTGACATAACAGCCATGTCGCTGTGTTTATCTGCTGACCTTACCTAATCTATCAGCTGATTATCTTCTCATTATCAAACAAACTTTCTGCTGTTGTTTGTTTCTTTCTATCTAGTTTCTTTCATTACTAATCTATTTTGATAGTCATTTAAAATCTGAATTGAAGCCAGCTGAAGGTTAAAGTTAAACATATTACTTATTATCTATCATGTGTGGAAATTCAATAAATAAAGCCTTTAAAAATAAGGAAGATAAGGTGCACTATTATTTATATTTGGTCATTTATTTAACCATAGTTGATCATAAATATTGTTTTCTTTCAGAATGCAGTGACATTGGAGTAATCCTTACACAAACATTTTTATTAGTGTAATAGTATTCTATACTCTATTCAATGAAGACTTTTAATGAGATTGATTTGATGTCAGCTGGAAAACTTTATTGAGTCCTGGAACATGATAAATTATAATTATTTCATAGAAGAAAGGAAGCCAAACATGATAAAAAACAAATGCTCATGATAATTTAGAATTGTGACATTTTAGGTTTATTATCTCTTGATTTTGTCTCATAATTTGAATTTACTGAGGCAAAGTTTTTGAATCACTGTTTTACAATTGTGACCTAGTAAGTGTTGTTTTTACTTTCCACAAATGTCTTTATTTTTTAATCATCAATTTCACCTTTTTTTTTTTTTTTTTTTTTTATGCAAAACAACATCCAGGGAAAAAAATAAGATGAATAAAAACAAGAGCATAAAAGAAATAAAAACAAGAAGTATCAAAAGGATAAAAGTTCAGTAAACTTGTCACTAGATTTAAATAAAATCTGAATTTATATTTACTTAATATGACACACTGTGGCTTAATATTTGATTTTCTAAGCAACAGTACAGTGCAAAAAAAGAAAAAAACATTGAAAACATTTAAAATACCTTCACCGATACCAATTAAACATTAATAATAATAAAAATAAATAATTATGTTTCTATTGCTCCTTTGCTTTCAATTACCCGCTTCTCGAGTTTCCAGACAATACTGTCCCCCAATAGCTCTCCGAAATGGTTTTTTAACTGCAACAAAACACACAAACACAAGCTGTTTATGGACAAACACTGGACAAAGCAACTGTATTCATAAAACAACAAACTGAGACAGGTCTTATAACACATACTCCAGTCTATTTTAGAAGAGAAGTGAAGAGTATTTGTAGAATAAAGCAACCTTTAGCTTACTAAGTTTACTTCTCAAACACAGTTTTTTGTTTTTGCCCATGTGGTGATTGACATACCTGCTCAAATACATCGTCCCTTGTGGTGGTTTCATCACAGAGGAGGGATGTAGCTGATGAGCACATCATAGACAGACTGATTTCCCTTTTCTCTGATTCTGGGGAACAAAGCGAGACTGTTAGATGTGTGAAGAGGAAGCTAAAACAAAGAGGCACTCTCATTCAACCTGTAAAAATATGCATTTGGAAAAATACATCATGCCCATGAAAATTAAAACACGTCACCAGGTGTTTTTCTTGCACCTTTTGTGTTGTGTGTTTCTGTCCAAAAACAAATATCTTCTGAATGTTAGCTTATAAATTTGAGTATCAGTCTTGCTCTAGTTACAAGTAGGTGCTGTTTTGAAAAGGAAGCTCTGAAACCTTAAATTTGAGAGTTTACTGCAACCTTTTTAATAAATAACCCCAAATTCTTATAACATGTGAATGCAATTCTTTTGAACAGGTTGCTCTGAAAACCTCAAAGTTTCCTTAAACGCACCAAAGGGTTTTTTTCCAAGACCATTTTAAGTCTTATATTCTCAGCATACAGAAATCCCACTGTTGTGTGAGAGTAAGTATATAAAACTTATGGTATGCTTGGAAAAAACGTAGCAACAAAGTAACACAGTTAGCTGCTAATGGGCAAAAGAGAGTCTCACCTGTACAATGTGACACAACTGCTGCATCACTTAAATCTTCATTCAACAATGTGCGCACTTCAAAGTCGTACTTAGTTCCTGATTTCAAGTTGACAAACGTGTGTTTGGTTTCGTCATGCAAAACCTTGGACTGGTTGTAGCCCCAGAAGCTGGCGCTGAGTTGGACCCTGTAATGGACTTTTGCTGTGTTGTCAGGGGGAGTCCACTGGAAGGAGATCTGGTTTTTATCAGAGGAAATTACGCTGGCATTAGAAGGCGGCACCAGCTCTGGAAAAAAGAAGAGAGGGTAGTGATTGTCAGTCAAAAGATTTTCATCATAATTGTTTCATATATATTTTGATCAAAGATTGTAGTAACAGATTTTAAAGTTATATATTTTCATGAATCCTACACTATTTGTAAAACTTTTTAATGGTTGGCCTTTTTAAAACAACAGCCATTTGATGCATTTACATTCTGTTAATAAGTCTCTATATAGTAGTATTATTATTTATTAGTGGCGGAGTCCGATATTCCCTGCAGGCACAAGGGATTCACAGGAAGCTGTGCAATATGTCATCCAGCCAAACTGTTTTTAATTTTTTTGTCACTGATATCAGCCTCACTGTTTACTGAATCACACTTGCTGTTACCAGTAACCACTGATATTGTCAAATTAAGAATAATTACTTTAAACACACATATGGAGAAAATACAACTGGAGAAACTACAACGAGCGCCAAAGTGACTCACTGGTGAAACTGGAGGAACTGTCTTGCGGGCCTTCGAGATGTCCACTAAAGGTGCTGACGATCACTGTGTAATTGGCTGCAGCCTTCAGATTGTAAAAGTACATCATGGGTTCAGTGAGATTTGATACTGTGCACTCATGTTTGCCATCCAGCTGGAGCTCGACAGTGAAAGATAAAGAATTCCCCCCAGGTGACTTCCAACTGGCGTGGATGGAGCTAGATTCTGTGCCCAGGACCAGGTCTGAAATTGGTCCAGGAGCTTTGCAAGAGTCACAAAGTCTGATTAGTGATATATTCAACACAGCAGGACAGAGTTTTTGTTTTGTTTCTTTAAAGCAATCGACCAACAAGAGAGGCTAAAGCATTAGCTCAGAGTTACCGGTGTAGTTGACGACAGTGACAGTGTCTCCTTCCAGAGTGTCACTGGCTGTCAGTGCTGTCACACTGAGGGTTATCTTGGTGCTCATTGGCAGTCCTGTTACTGTCACCTCTGTTTTGGTCACGTTTTGATGAAACAACTCGCTGTTAGGAAGAGAAGCATTAACTTGGTTCAAACTGTGGCAGGCAGAAGAAAAATAACAGATAATACCAGTTTATTACAACTTGGGTTGTTTATTACAACTTGGGTCTTATCTTTGTAGTTTGGGTCATCACTCCTATTTCTATGCAGCAAAACCGCTTAAATTCCGACCATTCAAAGGTCAGAAATAAAACCTGAGCAGTCGGATGATCGTACAGATTGAACAAAACTCAGATCAGACAGATTTGGAAATTAAAAAGAAAGAGAAAACTATCCATCAACACTTGCATAACAACTAAACTCCAAAAACTCGTAAAACACAATGCAGAAATAACTTATTTTACTTTACTAGCAGATCTTGACTGCTCCAATATGGTGGATGTGCACATGCACATCAAATTGCAGTTGCAGCATTTACTGTTATATGTTTCTGTATCTATGGACAAAGAATACTGAATACCTATGGCGGCTATGGCGTAGTGGAGAGCAATGTAGTTGATATGTCCTTGGGCAAGACACTTAACCCCAAGTGGCTCCCGGAGGCTTGGTGTGGTCTGATGGTGGCACCTTGATGGTAGCCTGTCATCAGTGTGTGAATGGGTGAATGATATGTAATATACTACTGACTGTAAGTCGCTTTGGATAAAAGCGTCTGCTAAATGACTGTAATGTAATGTACCTTTCTGAACCGTCTCTGCTATCAGACAACAGCGGCATCCATAAATGTTGCATTAACACCAACTATTGTTGAGCGCTTGGTCTTTCCTGCTGTTGAATTTAGTGTGACACGCAACTGCTTGTGAATACTTGTGAGACTGTTTTAACGCCATTATTGCTACCAACATTTGGAAGTGCTCACTTTAAGTTTTACTTCTAAATAAAGTGGTTATGTTTCAGGGCAAAGCAAGCAAAGGCAGCTTTATATACAGCACATTTTATTATGAAACCAAATAAGATAAAATAAAAGAGATTAAAACATTTGATGATTAACATAACATAACTTGAAAAAAATAAAATTAGATTTTGTCTGGCTGTATTCATTTTTTAATAATGCTCTAAGTCATTAGGATTTATCAGCTGGCAACCATGAATGATGAAATATTGTTGAAATATTTCAGAGGTGGACCGACCGACATGGCAGCTAGCATGGCTAAAAACAGAAATAAATATACCTGAATTTAAAAGTATATGAAGCAATTACATTCTGGACTATCCATCTACAAATACATACTCATTACTGTCCGTCATGGCCTTCACCCTGAAACCTGTGTAGTGTCCTTCAGGTTTCATCCAGCTAAGCAGCAGCGAGTTTTTGGTATTCTCATACACACCCAGGTTAGACACTCTGCCGGGCTCTGAAACACAGATGAATAGACAAACATATCAGGAACAATCTCACAGGTGTCACTGTTCGGTTCAGACGTGGCTCTAATTTGCCTACGCTCATTTGAATTTGATGTTGTGTGAGAAACAAATAAGCAGCTGTAAACTTTTTCCACATATGACCTTAAACAAGTTTCAGATGTGCTTTCACTGGTCTCATTTATACCTTGTACTTCCTGTTACAATCTCTCTTCTAAATTACATACAATTTTAAAAGTGCATTAAGTGTAAAACGCAGCTTTCTGTCAGGCATTAAAATCCATTTATCCGTGAGAAGTTTCATGTGGTATAAACTCACTGGTGTGTTGTGTGATGTTGGACTCTTCACTATGTGTCTTATTATCTGCGACTCCTGAGAGGACAGTGAATGTGTAACGCTGTCCGGGTATCAAACTGCCGACTTCTTTGCCCTCTGTGTCACTTCGAATAGGCTTATCACCCTCGACCTTAATAAGATAGAAAGACACGTTTCCAGCTGGTTTGTTCCAGCTCAGGGAGACTGAGGTTTCTGTCACGTTGATGACCTTAAGGTTTTCTACTTTGTTTGGTGCTGAAAAAAAAGAGAGAGGGAATCACAGAAGGACCTTGTTTACCAAGTGATAAGTGGAAAAAACAAGTTAAAGTATAATTTTGATGCAGTCATATTTTACAAAAGGAGACAAACTCACTGGTGTAGAAGACGACCTCCTGCGGGTTGAGGTCTCTCTCACATTTAACAGGGAACACCTGGACGGAGTAGCAGGTGCCTGCCATCAGGCTGACAAGGTCGTAGGTCAAACTGTTGGTCTCGATCGTTTTGAGCTCTTTGACTTTGACGCGGTAACGGCTGATGGTGCCGGGCCCGGGTTGCCATGTGAGAACAACACTCTCATTAGTGATTTTGGTCACATTGGCTTGGCCAATAAAACGATCTTCGTTGGAAAATAAGGGGAAGATTGTTAATCAGCAAAGAAGCAACGATATCCACAAAGTATATTCTGAATAAGTACAATTAAAGTATAAATCCCTGCATGTGTTGTGTTTAAATTAGCGGGTTACTAAAGTCGTAACACTACACAAGACCTCAAATAAAAATTCCCAATGTTGACCCGCATTTTAAAAAAGCAACACTTTTGCTCTAATGCTTTTTATGATTTATGAATTGTCAGGCCGTCATGGTCCTCATGTGACAACGATGTATATGGTACGTTTACTGAGCCACTTTCTGTGTATGGTTGTATTCTTTTTTTATGTTAAAGTCCGAAAAAACAACTTCAATGAGAAAAGCTGCATTTCGGGGTCAGTGCTGAGACAAGAGGGAACAACAAAGGGGGATTTTAATAAGTCCTACCTTCATAACATATGAAAGACAGACGCTCAAAGCAGTTCTTTTCAACCCAGGCCCCAAAGCTGAGCATGGCCACACAGGAGTCCTCAGTGAAGTTCACCGTAGTCTCAGAGACCTCCGGCGGCAGCATACTTGAACAAACACAATCTGATTCTACGGGCATCGTGGGCGCAGCTGTGGTGGGTGTCTTTATTTGGGTGTTGGATTCCCAGAGTCCTGTAAAGTTTGTGGATGTCGCTGTCTCTGACGCTGACGCTGTCTCTGTCTCTGTCGCTGTGACGCTGACGCTGTCTCTGTCGCTGTCGCTGTCGCTGACGCTGTCTCTGTCGCTGTCGCTGTCGCTGGCGCTGTCTCTGTCGCTGTCGCTGGACGCTGTCTCTGTCGCTGTCTGTCGTTGACGCTGTCTCTGTCTCTGTCTCTGTCTCTGTCGCTGTCTCTGTCGCTGCTCGATAGTTACAGGAGCAGGTGGATTTGAACATGGGCCAACCGGGGTACCAGTTCTGGAAGATGAGGGGTTCCCCGTCGGCCCAGTGGGACCAGGGCATACTGGAGTGGTTGGTGGTGGAGAAGTTCTTGCGGAGGCCGACCCAGCAGTCAGAGGTGAGATTCTGGGAGATGGCTTTGATGTTTACAGGGGTCACTGTCACCAGCTCTTTAAAACAGACCTGACAGGACGTGGAAGGCCACAGTCAGTGTTTTACAGTAGCTCTGGTGTGGACCTTTTAATACTGTGAGATTAAGGTGATTTAGTTTTTGACAGAACTGAACAAAATTGCCAATCTGTCTGTCAGTGTTGATGAGGGTCTACTGTTCTTTTGACAATTTAAAATGAATAATTCAATAGTTATAATTTTAACAAAATTGGTACAGCTGTGGTATTTGTCCTTTCAACTCCATTCTCATTGGTATAAACTGGCACAACACAATTTCAAATCAGACAGTGCGACACATGAAATGTAAAGCGTTAATCCCACTGATTGACTCAAAACTCTGCAATGTGAACGCAACACGAAGTAAATATGTTAATTACTAGCTCTGAACTGTATAATCAAATGCTGCTTCAAACACAAGTGCCTTATTAATTAAAAAAACAAAAGGTTGGAAGTTTTTTTTTTCAAACAGTCCAGCCTCATTGTACAGAAAACTGAGCTTCATGTTGTACCTGGCAGTGGTTCCTGGCCTCATCCCAAGTAAGGTTTCTCCAATCACGAAAAAAGTAGTCTTGCTCTGCAGAGCTGCACATAAACACGAGAGCTGAAGAGAAACATACAGACAGGAGATTGGTGGTTTCTGAGGCACTGATCCAATTCCACAGATTACAATTTATCAGAGCCCAAGATGACATCTTTAAATTGAGGTTTTGTCTAACCAACCTTCAAAAATCAAAAGATATTCAGTTTTAAAATGATGTAAAAATAAACAAAATATCATTACATATTAACGATTCAAGGAATATTTATAAAATAATTGCAGATTCAGATTTTTTCTCTCCATCAACCAATCGATAAATCAATTAATCACTTGTGTTCTACATGCAACCCAAAGTAATTTATCAACATCTGCCCCAATGGCTGCGGTTACCTCACAAAGAGATACTGAAGAATATTGTACCTCAATATCCTTAAGTTATTTAGCTTTTTCAGAACTAGCAGTTACATTTTAGATACAGCTGAGTGTTCTCCTCAGATCCAAATATTAATATTTATTTTGATTAAGAGTTGTGGTATAAATTTTTTTTTTTTTTTTTTTTTTTTTTTAATTTAAAATAACATGCATGTTTGCTGTATTCCGCTGGGTAAATTTGCATACCTTTAAAATTCAAACTACAGATTTAGATTAATCACTAATGATAATCATAAACTGCAGCTTCAACTCTTTTTCTGCCACAGATAAATACTATTGAGGGAAAAAAATACTCACCACAATAAATTAAAATACACATCTTTCCTGTGAGATACAACTTCCCCATGTTGGATTCCAGTGGATCAGATATTCAGGGCAGCTGCATTAAATTTCACAGGATGGTTGTTGTAATGTATAATGCTAAAAAATAATGACCAAATCAAATACATCTAAGTATTTAGTTAAACTAATAACATACATCTCACTACTCACCCGGGCTATTGATGCTACAGATGTGACCTGCTCCTCTGAACAGAAGGAAATGATCTCTCAGTATGTGAGCTGTTCCATAACACACACACACACACACACACAAAAACCAGCTGTTCCAGTAACATGGAAGATCAACAGGTAATAAACATAACATTTGACTGGCGACACAAAACTCCCTTTAACACAAGGCAAACAATATGCTACTGGGTTTGCATCTACCAAACATTCAAAGTACCAATATGAAAAAAAGGGGTTGATGTCATGAATAGTACTGCAATAAAGTGTGAGAGCAAGAATGCATAGACGGAAAGCATTAATGCATGTTGAGTAACAGAATACAACAAGAGTTTTACATTACGTATTTATTTTTTGCTTAAAGCTTTGAGTAACAAAATGCAAAATCAGTACAAAAAAAGCCATGAAAAAAATAACGACAATGAAAAATATAGAAAGATAAACCTCTTATACAAAACTACGTTCCCAAAGTAATGAATAAAGAAACGGAAATAAAACTGAGAAATACCCTTAATCATATTTCATTATGGCAGTGTAAAAGAAAAAGTGGTTAAATTGACTGTCACATAAAGTGAAGTGCTGATTATGGGACAAAAATTGCATGGTCTGAGGAAATGAAAAAATTAATCAATCACATTTTATCAGTTCAAACGGTAGTAGTTTTTGGTATCTGAACCGAGAGGCTGCATCTTATAATTCCTTGAAAGGTGTTTTTCTTGTTACATTATATCCATATGTGTTCTGTTGCAAATTTATTATCCAAATTTCATTTATTTTTATGTCAAAATTCCTCTTATCGCAGTATCAGTTTCTGCTCTGCGTTGTATATAAAAGTTACAAATACTAAAATCTGGTTGATCCAGCCAGCCCGATATCTACTGTTCATTTTCACAAAAAAATTATATATATGACACCTACTCAGAGCTGAACTGAAACATTTGGTCCGATTGACAGCCTAAAGGAGAGTTTGGCAGGATGTAAATATTTGAACTCCCGTGGGCTACTGGTACAGTAATACTGCAGCATTAATGGAGGTAGTGTGAATCTAAACGAATGGCAGTGACTCGTATCATATGATCCTTTGTAACCACGTATCTGTTAATTTTACAAAGCTGCTTCTCGAGATCATAATTACTATTTTGACATATATTAATGAATTATGAATGTCAACATGGCTGATGTAAGTTCTAAAAATTACTCATTACAACCGAAATGAAAATCCCTGCCAAGATCAACACTGATAAAATACAGTCCCTCCTAATTCCATTTATATATATCTAAGTTTAAGATCTCACAGGACCTTTAAATGCAGTGAGGGCATGAGGAGGTTGCACTGCTTACAGTGAACTGCACTCCTATGCATCATCTATTTTAACCTTTATTTATTTGCAAACTTAAAAAACAGCAAGACACTGTACAGTACAGAGTACAGTGAACAATCAGGCAGCATAGTTTTCTGGAGTACTGAGACAGGAGGTGATTTAAAATAAAAGCCTGAAATAAACCCGATGACGTGGAAGGAGGACGATTGTTCTCATGATATCGACAACAAGTTTCATTCACTGTCGCTCCTTTCTCCTCTTTGCAGGAGCCTTTTCCCGCTGGACGGTGGAGCAAACTCATGCTTGACAGGCAACTTGGCCTTTGTTTTGCTGTGGACAGAAAGCAGGACAAGTCGTGTCAGTGTCAGGAATAAAAAGGCAGAGGTGACAGACTTGGCGTATTTGAAATGGTTTTAATGACGCAATGACCTAAATCGACCTGTGGTAGGTGGGTTTGATTTAAATGTAATGCACAGTGACCTCTGGTGGAAGGTAATCTCTATAAAACAGCAGTGGAGTTGAGGCTTAAATCCAGTTAGAAAGACATGGTTTAAATTCTCAATTAGCCAATGACAAGATTAGCAGCCTAATGTGTGGACTACGTTGAGATACATTATATTATATTGCGATAAAAACCTTAATCCACTGGAAGTCACTCATGCTGTTGTTTTCAAGGATTCAGTTCTTACCTCTCCTTGTCCAGCAATTCCAGACCATCGTTGATTTTTTTCAACATTTCATACCTCTCGCGACCTCGAACCTGCAGGAGAAATCAAAAGGGAATTATGAAACAGAATGAAACATTTTTCAAAAGTCATCCAGCGTTATAACAGTACATATCTTTACTTACATGCAGAACATAAACATCCTTATCCTCCTCCTCTGCACTGGAGGCCGACTTGGACTTCTTCACAGAAGTGTTGTCGGGAGTCGGAGCCGAGGGGGCGCTCTCTAAAGAAACAAACATGAATGGGTTAGTGAGGAAACAGCAAGCCGAGGCGGAAACTGACACCTCAAGAAATGCAACAAAAACTTACTGCGTTTTTTTGTTTGTTTGGTGCCGTTCTTCGACTTGGCGCTATTTTCCTCCTCAGTTTTGCGGTCCCTGCCTGGACAAGCACAGACACGCACCTCGAAGCACCTCCGGCCCAGAACAAGTCCCCTTCAGAGAAGATGACAGAAGTTAGAGGGGGGGGAAATGCTTTTCTAGGCAGCACAAACAAATGAAGGGACACAAAAACACACAAAAGATGGGTGAAAACATTTGCAAAGCCTTGCAGTTACACGGTGGAAACCCCCCCCCTTTTTTTATTATATACAAACGATACATCAACATTCCCTCCATCCCCCTCACATCTGTTAAAAGAGAAGCAAGACTTACTCTGAAGACTCGAGGGTCAGGATGGTGAGGATGGGTCTGCGGTTCATGCCCCCCATGCAGGAACTGTTGCACATAAAGCTCAGCAGGATGGTCGTCATCTCTGAACCCAACTGAAACGGTAAGAGAAGAACCGATTTACTGACTGCTGGTATAATTGTGTACAATCGGGGGGGGCAGCTTTACTTGTTATTTAAGTCCTAGTCGACTCCTCTGGGAGTCCAAGATACAGCCTTATTTTTGGGTAACACATTTGTAAATGGCTTTACAGTGTCGGTGGTTTATGAACATTGAATTTTCAGGCTAAAACGTGACACGCTTTAGTTGGTTCATATACTCACTATATTTGAAGTTCACATGTTAGGAAATGTGATTGCTAAAAATAACTGCTATAGAAGACAAGTTCCCCCTCGGACAAATCGAGTGGGGAAGTCGCACCTGTGGGGGCTCGTAAGGGACAGTCACACTCTGCCTCTTTGTGTGCAGATCTTCGAAATACTGAGCTCTCTGGCTGCCCTCCACTCTGATCAGATGGCTGCGATGTTCTGCAGCTGAATAGAAAACAGAAAAGAAGAAAATTGAATCACCTCAGATATATCGTGCTCACAATCAAACTCTAGCAAAGACAAACATTCTTACACTGAATATACAAAGTTTCCTTACAGTCCTCATTCTGGTGATGGGGACATCTGCGGACCACTTCAGCCACGTGTTCAGTCTTCTTATAAACGGCTGTGGCCCTGAGGACTGAACCCAACGGAAGCTCCTTGCTCACCAGCACTTCAACCGGGCTGGTCTTTGCCAGCTGGCAATACAACTTGTTGAGAAGCTCCGAATACTGAGAGAAAGCACAAGGAGAAAGACATGCATGTTATCATCAGCAACAGAATTGTGAGTATATATGCGAGGACTCAAATGCCAAACACTGGTGTGAGATCAGTCTCAGAAAAAACGAGCGCTCTATTATAAAAGGCTAAAAGTCACACACTATTCTAAAAGTTTCATAAAAAGTATTCATAAACTCTTTTTTCTCTAAAAGAATAATAAACTACATGTGAGGTTTTCCAATTAAGGCCAGGTATGTCAAATGAAAAGATTCATTTTGACCTTGCTTTTGTCCATTTTAACCCATTCTGTGCTGGAGGAAGACAGCGCAGAAACATGTCCTGTCATGTCGAGCTGGGCTTTACAACCAGACAGCGAAGCTCACACAGACCAGAGCACAAGTAGCAGGGGGCGGCAGTTTCAGGGCAGGCCACCCTAACCTCAACTAAACTGGCCAATTGCAGTGAACTGCTGGGTGAGTCACCAAGGAAACATTTATGCCATTGGCTCTTAAAACGCAGTGACTGACTCTAGACGTTACAATTTAGCGAATCGTCACAATGAAGATTACACATGAATGCCACCATGACCTGTACTAAAGAATGGATTTCACAAGTGATTCAAGGTAAGATATTTACAGTTAATTCAAAACTTTATTCCTGTTTTACGCACAACTTTTAATAAATGTGTGGATGATAAAACCTTAAGAGACCGGTGTGTGAGTTAACTGTAGTAAAACCTTATAATTTCCAGACCTCACCATTTGAAGATTCTTTATAGTTAAGTTGGATATAATTTAGTTAATCAAAACACAGGAGCAGAGTTTATGAATTTCTTTTTACTGTGGATGAAAAAAAAAAAGCAATGAATGGCGAAACTCTGGAGCTGTTAAAATTCCCTTTGTCTCCTAGGGGCTCAAACTTCTGCTTCTTGCCATGTTTGGTTGCAGCATAATCTGCTGCCAGTCCTGTGGAACTTTAATTTTTGTGGTCCAAGATTTACATCTTATTTAATTCTGCTAAATTGCAGATTTTCACATACTGATGTCTGTTGTTGAAGTTGGTCGTCGTTGGTCACGCATTGATCAGAACAGATATAAGACAAGTTATCTGGTTCATACACAATTTGAAATTATCTGTAACACATACCAGTCAGTTTAAAATACCTGAAAGGAACAAATGATTTAATATTTTAAAAACATTAGATCTTCGGCCTGGGATTACTTACAGTGGATGTAACGGACTTGGCGGTGCCAGACTTTTGAAAGCGAAGCTGGAAGCCAAATTCTCCTGGGTGGTCGGTTGTAACCGGGACGGTGGAGGAGGGGGGAGTAACTCCCTCTGTAGTGGACATCTCCGGTGGAAGCTCAAACAGCTTCTCATCAAACCCCACATTCAGCACTTCTTCATTCGTGAGCTGTACAAGTAGGGAAATGAGAGATTCAGTAAATATGTTGAGATTAAAGTTACCATAATATGAATATCGACAAACGCAATGTTTTCTGCTACAGCAATTCAATGTAATGTTTTTTCAACACAGGCATTGGTAGGCATGCTTACCATCATCCATTCTTCCTGAGGCACATCAGTCACCGTTGGAATGGTGGAGATCGAGGGAGTTACTCTGCAAAAACAAACTGGTTAACTTGTTTTCTGGGTAAACTGACGTGGGAAAAAATAAAAAAGATAAATAAAACTAAACCTTCTATCAAAACAAAACTTACACACTGTCCCACAGCTCTTTAAAGGAGTCCTGGCTGAGCGGCAGGGCCTGGCTCAAAGTCAAACTGTCAAAACTTTGCTCTTCCATCATCATTTCCCCTCCTTTTCCAGCCGAGAGAAAATTAGGAAGAGCCAAATTGCAGGAGTGCTGTGGATATCAACAGGAAGTGAGTCAGACCAATGAGACAAGTAAAAACAAGATCACTATCAAACTCATTTAACTAGTTTCGTGTTACACCAACAAGTAATGCATGCCTTACTGTGATTTGTATTATTAATTTACATAATATTTGATTTACAATGAAACAACAAAAAGAGAAAATTTGCAAATCCCCACATTTGACTTTTTTTTTTTGTTTCACAACTTAAACATGCAAACTCTGGTTGTTTATTATTTACTCCCAAATGAATTAAATGAATTAAAGATAAGCTCTTTAATGCTGGTTGCAGCCACACAGGAAATACAAGTCAGGCCTTGTTGTCTTGTGGGCCACAACCAGCACTGAACGACACAAACACACACACACAACCCATGAATGGACACACCGTCGAACATTGGTGAGATTTATCAATGAATCTCTCGCATTCCAGAACACACGGTACTCTACAGTCCACGCTGCTAACGTCAGCTAGCATTAGCATCCGGTTTACACACTCAGAAAACAAACTCTCTCAGTTGGCACTCGATGAATACAACTTCACGACATGTGCAGACGAGCACAAACAATTAAAAAAAGAGAGCAAATTTAATTAAAAGCGCATTTGCATGGTTTTTTTCGTTGACTAGCCAGATTAGCGTTAGCCTAGCTAGCTAATTACGTTAGCACGACGTTCTAGCTAAACTGTCGTAAAACTTTCTTTATCGGACACAACGGGGGGCTTTTCGGCGGGGCTTGCCGTAAATGAGTACACGCTTTTTGGCTTCACGGCTACCTTGTTTGTCACCCGTCTGCTGCCCGAGAAAGATGAGTCAGTGCTGGGTGAAGAGGGTGAAGAGGAGACAGCTGAAACAGCCGAAAAGTCCAAAATATTTTGAGTTTGAGTTTGAGCACGCTGTCGTCGGGGAATCCCAGAGAAGGAAGGGGAGGGGCTTAAGTAAGTTCACTGTCCAATCACAGAGCGTTCTGGCCTCTGACGCGCGTACACGCAACATCGCGAAACGCTTGTGCTGCATTCACGGTCCCTCGGAAATATTGCAATTTAAAAACGAACGGTCTAAACATAGGGATCGTTGCAATGGTCATGGCTGTGTATTTGTACAATTATTGGGAGTGTTTAAGTCTCATTCAAGATTGGATTGAGACTAAACTCCATGGTGATGCACTTTAAATCAACTCAAGTACATTGACGTTTTTTCTCCAACATTAACCCACATATTATGCTTAAAGAAACTACAAGTTTCTCCTGAGCGTGAAAGCAACCAAACGACATCATGACGTATCGAAATAGAAAATGGATTTTTTTTTTTTTAAAGTTCACTATAACCTTGCAATATATTGTAATTGTAATAACCAAAACTAGTGCTTAATTTAGACCAGTGGTTGCTGTTTTAGCTATAACATATCCCAAGTTATAAATTGTGTTTACTTTGTACAGTACTTTGATATATTAGGACATGCTATCCCAGCAACAAGCAATTTATGTACACTGAAGTGGCAAAAGCTTACAATCACTTAAAATCCAAACATATGTGGAAACTGTACATAATGTATACCTCGGTGTAAATTCAAAAATATATATATATATAATTAGTTCCTTATTATTATTATAATCCTTTGATTGTATGTCATACTCCAAAGGTTAAAATGACTAGAAAATAAAAAGTAATCAGTGTCACATCTTGCAGTTTTAGCTGTTGTTACTGTAAACCTATCTTTGAGGGGTGAACCAACACACCTCTTTTCCTCTCAAGGGAGGTCAGAGGTCAACTTTGAAGCAACATCCCTGGGGTGGGCAGGGTCACCATCTTACCCAATAACTTTGCGTGGTTTGGGAGCTCAAACTAGAGGATTGAATCTGTTAATTTCAGACTTTAACACTGTTTAATGATTTTGTAATTTTACAGGCTGGATGACGTCGCCTTTCATCACCCTTCAAATGCCCCTGTGCAGATTAGATAAACTTCTTCACCACTGGGGGTCCGGAGCTGCAGAGAAACTCAGAGCAGGACCTCACTCTGGTG
Organism: Anoplopoma fimbria; assembly: GCF_027596085.1. Lineage (NCBI taxonomy): Eukaryota > Metazoa > Chordata > Actinopteri > Perciformes > Anoplopomatidae > Anoplopoma > Anoplopoma fimbria. The sequence goes on along the minus strand of NC_072455.1, from coordinate 19,534,947 downwards.
TTTTGCGGCTGCGTCGGGCCACTTGTGCCAACCTGCTTACGTCTTGTCCTGAACTGGCAAGAATCACATCCAAAGAGTACGCACTGAAAGTTGATTCTCATCTATCCCTTTGGGTGTACAGACGTTATTGGTGCCACTTTGCGGCCAGTTGGCTGTTTGACCTTTGAGTGAATGTGCTGATGGTGCCAGCGAGCCCACTAAGAACTTGATCCAAGTGGCATAGATACAATAGTGAAGTCTAACAGGGCAGAGAGAGAAAAGACAATTTGCATAACTCTGCAGGAGAACGTTGTGTGTAATTCATTATGTTCTCGAGGTGTGCATGTCATGAGCCAGGACAAAAGGCTACATTCATTTGAGTGTGTGTATTTTGAATCCTCTCCAGTGGTTACCGAGTGATACGGTCCAGAATAACTGCAGACATACAGCAGAGAGCGCCATAAATAAGAATAAACATTTCACATCTAATTATAATTTGGTAGTGGTCATAAGGTGTGTTGCTATACGCAGCTACATGGAGAATAGAATAGGCATTAGTCCCGACATCCACGTGCCATCCATGTGTGAGGTTTTGATCTTCTCATTGAACTCTTAACACACAGAGAAGCGTGTTTCCCGAAATGTCCATCTATTCCTCTTGGTGGCCATATCTTGGGATAGATTTTAAATGTATTTAGAATTTCCTCTCTTCGGCCTGCTCGATTAAAGAAAATTACTTTATTGTATTATTTATTTTATTTTATACTTTATTTATTGTCCCTCACATCCGTCGCTGATTACAATTTGGCATTTAAATGACATGTTAACTTTGGGGAACTAAATGCACTTCTACTGCTCTTTTTTAACTTTGTGAAATCATGGTTGGTTACCTGTAGATGAGTGGAATTTTGTACAGTTGCCTTTTCACTGCAGTACATGCTATCTATACGATAAAACATCACAATTGTTTGTGTTTAAAGTTTAAAGGGGTGAGTGTTATTAGCTGTCACACATGGAGACTGACCATATCGTGCAACACCTGCCATCCGTCACGGGACTTTACTGTAACATGATTTTGAACCAGCTGACCCCACCAACCACACACACACTAACACACACATACACACACACAAAGACTAGAGGGAACAGTATTTACATGGGCTTTGTCGTTACAACACTTGTGTGAGTAAAAGATGGCAGGCACATGACGTGCGTGTGTGTGTTTGCGTCTGTGTGGTGGTGTGACTTTTTGTTTCAGATAACAGTAAAACACACACTGGCTGCCAATCTCCATTTTGGGGACAACACATGGGACATTTTGTGTTGTGAAATAGTGCTGATCATGTGCTTTAGGAAATAGAAATACTGCATGGTGTTACGTATACATTTTCTCAGTCAGTACTTTTAGTTCCATCATTGTTGGCTCTCTCTGTATGAATTCATGTGATACCTTTTGGAAATCTATCATCTGTCTGCCCCTGATGGCGCAAATGAAATCTTAAAGTATGTCGGTGAGGCTCTACGCCACTCTTCTGATGGTGTAAAGTTACTCTACATTTAGTAAGAGTCACACACATGACTGTGCTTGGGACCCCTGGCTGTGGAAGAGGGGTGTCAGGTTCTTTCTCAATGTTCGTATGAGGACAGGAAAAGGCAACGGCGGCAAGCTCCAAGGAGAGAGTGGCGTGATGTGGAGGTGTGTCTGCGAGGGGCTGGGCCTAGATCACTTGATTGAGAGATGTAGAGCAGATATTTTTCCACTGAGCTCTGAGACCAGATCTGCACTCTTCCCGCCCAGTGCAACCCTCCCACAACCCTTTAATCCCCGCCTCGGACACACCGTCACTCCATCCACAAACTTCCCCTCACCACAACTACACTGTTAACTCGGGAGGCACAGCCTAAATTTAGGTCGCACCTGTTGCCGACTGGAGGAGGATTGAGCTTTGTTGTGTGCGACAGGGGGGGGTTTGTGGACCGGGTGCAATGGTGTGTGACCCCTTTGGCATGTGATCTGAAATAGAAAGGGATTTATGGCTGTTGGGAAGACAGACAATGGCAGCAGACAGGGGCGTCAAAGACGAGCCCCTGTCTGCTGCCCACGAGAAATGTTGAGTCATAGCAGGTGGTATTGTAGGACTCTGACTTGGGTTCCTCTAAGGTCCAACACCTGTGCGGTGACATTATTTCACCGCCTATAGATGATGCTTCACAGATTTTTTTTGGTCAAGAAATCTGATCATTCAACATAATATTTAAAAATGTTGCACCTCAAGAGCAAAGAAAAGAGTGAGATGCACCACATTATTGTATGTGAGCTTCTGTTTTTTTACACGAAATGTTTATAATTATTTCCAATCAACATTATGTAACATTATAAACAGGGGGCCCTGATACCAAATTTGGCCCTCAGCAAACCTCTGACTCATGTGCTCCAGAGACAAATGATTGTTGATTTAAAAAGGAATTTTGTAATGTAATCACAGCTCTCTCACTTTTCTTCATCTCTTGCCATAATTAAAACCAGACCCCCTCTGTAAGAGTATCTATTGCTCCCTTCAGCCAATAGTCGTTAAGGTCAGAAAAGCTTCCTGCCTGCTTCTCGACCTCTGTCAGAGGACCTCAAGAACAACCCACTGGGCCTCTCTGGCCTGGAGCAGCCTCAACCCCCCCACCTCCTCTAAAGAACGAGTAGCTGGCTGTCACTCTAAACCAGCTGGAGGGACACAACACAGAGTTCAAAGAAGAGAGGATACACTGCAGCACCAGACTGATCACTTTCTGCTGCTCTTCAGGATTTTACTTTTCTGTCTTGTTAAACTCGAGGTTTAAATCTGGACTTGTTGTCCTTTTGGGGGAGTTTTCACGTGTCTCCATTTGGCACCAGACGCATCTGTCATCGACTGTTACTGGAGCTGCCAAAGTCATGCCGGCCGGGTTTCAGCAACTCGGAGGGGAGGTAATGTTGTTCCTTTGGAGCTTTTTCTCAATTTGTGACACAATTTTAAGATTGTTTTTAACTTGCAAAGGCTAGGGAAAGCGATACGCATGGAACTATTTGGTGCGTATTTTTATTTGGAGAGATTTTACGCACAGGTTTGTCTCCGCCATGCACAGAAAGCAGAGGAGCAAATCAACTCTTTTCTGTGCCATATAGCAGTTTGCCTCATATAATCCAAAAAAATGAGAACACAGTCGTTTATTGGTCAGGAAACAAATAACATTTGACAATAATAATAACCATGACATTGTCCCTTGCAACAACCAGCCCTGATCTGATCTGAATGAGTTTGGCCCTTAGTCCTGAGCAGTAACCTTGAACCAGCCAGATATCTGAGTTTACAGGTCAGAACTTAGTACTGTGAGTTTGTTATAGGCCACCTTGTTTGACTGGTTCCTTTTCACCACCCTCATAAACAATAGCTGTGCTGTGGGCTCCCTGCAGCCATTTATGAGAAATGATTTCTAGGTCAGGTGGACATATCAGTTTTAAATGTCAAACCTGTGATTCTGGAAAGTTTAATCTCTACATGATCTTGAAAAAAGAGAAAGTAGTCTGTGAAGCCTTGAATACAAAAATGTATGAAGCTTCTTCATCACCAATAAACGGGCAAGAGTGAACACCGTCTGAGACAGGTTGATATTCCAGAGATGTGGGAACCTCCGTTATAGCTCGGATGTTTTGGCTTCAATGTAAAATAAATCCTGTAAGTGTGGAAACTCAAACAAAGCAAAAAGCAAACACACTATATGAGTTATAAGGAATTAGATTAAAAGTGAATGAATAACTGAGCATTCAACAATGTGTGAGGCAATTTTAAATAAATTGCATAAAGTGTATTTGAGCATAACTGGCTGCTTCTGATGTTTCACCTTTTCTGTTGAAAGGACATGTACACACACACACACACACACACACACACACACACACACACACACACACACACACACACAACCTTTTGTTTTGGTTTGTGAATACTAATCAGCACTTATCTAGAGACTCAACACAGCAAGGTCAAGTTACAGATGCATGCTAACAAATTACATACAAACTCAAACTTTGCTGAATTATCCATTAAACTAAATACAGTACAAAACAATAGGAACAACATTTTTGTTTAAAGTCGCATGATCACCAAAATGTCAACTTTACAGGAAGCCAAGATGGGTGTGTTTTTCTGTTTTACCAGCAGGTCTTCAAAGACTTCATAGGAGGATATAACATGCTTCTGTTGTATAGTTATGTCTTTACCTTTACGCTGCTATGTAACTCATCTGACAGTTTATTAAATTACTTAAACACACTTTGCTGGAAGGGAAGACCTCATCTCCCCAAGGAGGTAACTCGTCTATCATCGTGGAGACAGGTGCCTGTAGCCTAAGGGGGAACTGCAGGGAAGTTAAAGTGCCAATGCGGTTTGCTCTCATCAGGATCACTGTTATATATAGTTAGAGGGAGTTCTTATATTTGCCATTATTATCTTTACAGTTACTGTTCTTAAAATGTGTTTTTTCCCCCCCTCTCTCTATGTGTTTCTTTGTGTGTGTTTGTACTCCAGACATTGACTGGAACCTTTATTCTCTCAGTCTTCACTGCTGTCCTGGGATCTCTAGAGTTTGGATACAATATCGGGGTCATCAATGCACCTCAGAAGGTAAAAAACAAAACACCATTCACCAGGATGATGAACAAAAATTGCCAAGAAAATTCCATGACATTGACAAAAAGAAGTGTGATGCACGATGCGGGAGGCCAACACAGTGACATTAAACTAGATGTCAACTAAGTTGATTTTACAATGTGATGTGTTTGAGGCCATAACATCGGCGTTTGTTGTTTAGAAAATAAACTTGGAGGAGGGAAACAATACCTGGCACGTGATGCCAATCACATAAACCAAAGGAGTCAGATAAATACTTAATATTAAAGAGGGCAGACAGGAGAGCCAAGTGAAGTTTGTTGAGCATCTTAGTTGTGCTTATGGAAACGCTGCAATGCCAAAACATGTGTTCCTCTGGTGCGACTGGAAGGTATTTCTGTCTGGTTTATGAGGAAAGGAGGGGTTATTGATTTAGTTTACTGCCACATCCAGTTGGCAACATGGTGCTACACACACTTATGATGCCTTTGCATAAAAACACTGTATGTGTATATAGATAAAGCTCATATTGCAGCCACATCTGCTGTTCCAGTATGAAGACTGCCCATATAATGTACTGTAGTATATGCTGCTCTTTTACCAGGACTGGTATATACAAGTCAGTACACACTTTCACTCAAATCTATATATTAATGACACTTAAACCAGAATAGAAGCTGAGCTGCTGTGTCTTTATGTGTATGTGTGACATTATGGGACAGTTTTTTCGGCCATTAAAATAGAGCTGTTTAAGAAAAAGGCTAATATATAGGCTGATTTAAAGCTCCCTTTAAAGTTGTAGATTATTCTTTCATTTCTTTACTGTGCGTCCTCTATGTGGATTTATTTTGGCTGTTTCTACTTTACTGTGTTGATAGCCCCTTTACATTTAAATCCTGGCACTGGTCAACTTTTAAGTGTAAACAGGGTAATATTGAAAATGTTATATGAGCTTGTTTTGAGGTGACCCATTCTGAAAATTAGACCAGACATTCAATGCCAGGTTTTTCTACCTGTACATGACACCTTTAACGACTCTGAGCTACTGACACATTTTGGTTGACGCCAATAAAGGTGTTGAGGCTTGATTCTCAGTCATGATGTGAATTAGATGAGTTGAATTTACAAAAGCTGAGTTTAAATTCCAGTTAACAGGGCCACAAGCCATGTGGGCTAGCAAAGAGATAATACATCTCTAGTGACATCACAAACTTAACACTTAAACTTGCCTTATTTGTTACTTATCTTCCTCTGTTCCTGTTTCACTCTCGGGCCAATCCCTTGTTAAACATGACTCCTGCTTTCTTCTGTTCCCTGTGTAGATCATTGAGAAGGACTATAACGCCACATGGATGCACCGATATGGAGAGCCCATCCCCACAGGGACCCTCACCACCCTCTGGTCGCTGTCTGTGGCCATCTTCTCCATCGGTGGCATGCTGTCCTCCTTCTGTGTGGGCTTCATCTCCGAGTGGCTGGGCAGGTAGGGAAACACACAGGATGCCACACACTCTAATTTAGGTATTTCTACTAATAATTGGGGCTTATTTATTCCGTGTACTGTTGCATGAACCCAAGCTATTTAAAACCCTTAATAGCATTGTAAATGCTCTCGGCTACATCTGATTTACAACATAACATTTTCGGTTCAGGTGCCTATTTGCAGCTATGTCAGTGGTTGCACACTTTTCCATGCTGCTCAGTGTGACAGTCCAATACTCAGGCACTATAGAGTTTCAATGCAAATCACTATGTCATTCACTTGCAAAAACAGGACAAGAACAATGCAAACAGAAATGTGTTTGCACATTATCACACTTAAATAACCTTAATACAGACTACAGTATATAATGCAGTACACGTAGTGTAAAGTTTTAACCAAGCAACTTCCTGAGTCCATGCCTTTTTACACTTGGACATTCAGATAAATTGTAAAATACTTTAGTGACCAAGTCTGTGAGTCTGTATACATCTGTCTCTCCTGTCCATCTCTGCATGGATCCAAAATGGTTCCCACTGTTCAGTTTCTATTCACCAAAGATGTTCCTAGTCGACCCAGTTTCCCTCTGGTAGCCTGAGCTGGGATGCAAAATGGATTGCAGCCCCCAGCTTCCACTGAACGAAAGGGGATCTTAACAGAGCTGGCAGCACTGGGCCAGGAGGGGTCGGGAGGGTTGGGGGGGGGATCAGTTTGGGTGCACTCAGGACAAGGTCTTCCTAAAAAAAGCAGAACTGCTGTGGCCGGTAAAGACAGTGGGTGCTGCTGTGACCTCTGAGGTCAAAGTTATTTAGATGCAACTTAAGTCTCTGTTGCAAAAATAGAAAATCACCTTTAACAGTAGATGTTATGGTGTTAGGTGGGTGAGACAGACTGGGGGAGGAAACTGATAGACATGAGCACAGCGGAGCAGTGGGCAGTTTGAAACAAGGCTTTGCTGATAGTGCAGAATGATGTATGTGCACAGTTTAATTTTGATTGTGTTTTTTTTTCTGTTTTAATTGTCATTTTGCTGTGCAGAACTGGAAAATATGTGGGAAATATAAATGTTTGTCATTACTTGTAATGATCATGGTCTAAAATCACCTTCGATAAAATGTAATAATGCCAAACTGCAGGGATCAGGATGGTTAATGTGTCATACTTCATTTTTCAAGGTTATTTAAGAATAACTATTACAGCAATGGGTTAAGTAGCTAACTGAAGGCCTCAATGTTTTTGTATGACACTGCCCTCTGGAGGCTTTAAGGAATCTGTCTACTTGATCGGCTACTAACATAATGTATCTGCATATCACACAGTACAGAGAGACTATAGAAAAATGTACTATTTTATGTTATCATTGGGGGATAAATTAAGATTTTTGTTACAAATGTAGCACCTTTGCTTAGACTCTCTGATGTCAAATTTAAGATTTAAAGTCTGATGAATTAAAACAAAGATGCCTGTCTGTGTTTTTTCCAGGAGGAAAGCCATGCTCATAAACAACATGTTAGCCTTCATTGGTGGAAGTCTGATGGGGTTGTCCAAGCTCTGCCGCTCCTTTGAAATGATGATCCTCGGACGCTTTGTCATTGGTGCCTACTGCGGTGAGCAGTCCTCTGTTCTATTCTCTCCTTTCTCATTGTTTTATTTACATAACTATTTTAGAGCCGGAAATTCACATGAATACGACTACAAAGAGATGCAAAGCATCCAGAAAGAGACACAGACAGACTACAAAAGAGATGCCAAATGACCAAATGGAGACGCAAAACTTCTAAAAAGAAATGCAAAACAACCAAAAAGATGTCTCTTTGAATCGGACGCTCTTGCTGTGGTCCCTTTACATGCCAAGATGCTCATTGTCTCATAATCTGTCAATGAACTTGATGAAAGTTTCTGACAACTTTTTCATCTCTGCAGGGTTGGCCTCAGGCTTGACACCGATGTATGTGGGTGAGATAGCTCCTACAAGTCTGCGAGGGGCACTGGGCACGCTGCACCAACTGGCTATAGTCACTGGTATCCTCATAGCACAGGTATGGCAGCATGTTATGATGTTGGTGAGAGTATAAAATCTTTATGTATAAACTCCTGCTGCAACGTCCCATTATTTGAACAAGTGTTTCCCTCAGTTTAATGGTTCAATTAATAATTTGTAATAGCATTTTCTTGTTGTCTCATAGTATCTTCTTTAAATCTTATTCCCTCACTCTCGATCCCTCTTCCTATGCAGGTCCTCGGTCTGGAGTCGTTGCTGGGCGTTGAGGACTTGTGGCCAATTCTGATGGGTTTAGCAGTTGTGCCGGCTGTATTTCAGATGGCACTTCTGCCTTTCTGCCCCGAGAGCCCCCGCTTCCTCTACATCGTCCGCTGCCAGGAGCACCAAGCCAAGAGAGGTGAGCGGGGCTGGTGGGCTCCACACTTTAGGTCAAATTAAAGGTTCTGGTTTTATACTGGAATAAGCTCTATTCCTTAATAAAAAGGGCGCTGTCCCTTTCATCCTCATTTTATTAGTTGGTTTATTTTTGGGAGGCTTAAACCAAAATGTATGATGGGAAACTATGATCACTTTTAATTGTGGGCTAGCACAGAGAAAGTTATCATTTAAATCTAAAAGCCTTCTTCAAAGCTATAATGGTACTATAGTATTATAATGATATAGATATATATATATAGAATTTCATTTTGCAGGTCAACATGTTTATTTATTATAAACTTTAAAAAATGTAATTCATATTTTACTCCTGACTTGCTTCTTTCTGTTGCTTTTGCTAAAATCGTTGAATCATGCTGTACAGGAAGACCCTTTACTGGCATCATCTGTACTTTTGTTGCTAATCAAAATTTTCAAAAAACTAAGGCAAGACCTGTACAAATAAACAGTCTCCAGGTGTTCTACATTATCTAATCAATAATAGCTTGCTATTTGTAATAAAGTACTATTGGGGTCACTTTATATAACATTGATGGAGCTGAATGTAGTATTTATGGGCCTTTAACTCAAACGTGTGTTCATAAGAATATTCTAAATGAACATACACACCTCTTAATTCTCACTCCTTACATTCCTCCTGTGTGCAGGCCTGAGGAGGTTGACGGGCAGCCAGGACGTGAGCAGCATGCTGGCAGAGATGAAGGAGGAGAAGAGGAAGATGGACATGGAGAGGAAGGTTTCCATCCTGGAGCTCTTTCGCTCTCCGCTCTATCGCCAGCCCATCATCATCTCCATCCTGCTGCAGCTCTCCCAGCAGCTGTCTGGGATCAACGCAGTGAGTCAGCTGGGTCCTTCATAAAAAAGAAAATCACATTTAATTCTACAGTTTAGTTGTAGGCATAAAGTCCGCAAAGAAAAGTGAATCAGTGCAGTATAATATTGACATATTTTGTATCTGTATACCCCTCTGTTCAGATTTTCTACTACTCCACCAGTATCTTCATGAAGGCCGGAGTCCAGAGTCCAGTCTACGCCACCATAGGAGCAGGCGTAGTAAACTGTGCATTCACCGTGGTCTCGGTCAGTAGCATACTTTTATCTTTTAGCTTTTTGATGTCTCACCTCCTTCCTTAATAAATTAACTAGTTTTGAATCTTCAATCTTTTGTGAGTTAAGTACGATAAAGATTACAGTCCTGTTATGTACCAAAGTGTGTCTCTATTACTGTTTAACACTGTTTAAACAGCAAATAAGATAACACGGCAGGGATTTCTTGTGCCCGCCTCGCAAACTTTCCCGCATGTAAAAAGGTCAAGTTTGGTTTAGCAGGTTAAGATGTTTCAATGTCATTAAATGGGTCTTGAAGCAGGATTTGTAGCTGCTCTAGCAGCATGGTTCTTTGGATTGCAATGTCAGTCAGTCCACACAATGATATCTTAAGAGCTTTTTGATGGAATCACGTGAAACTTTGCTCGGACACATCATTTAAGTGAAATGTCTCTACAACTATTGGATGTATTGTCATGAAATTAATTTGGTACAAACATCCATGTCCTCCTCAAGATGAAGTGTAACAACCTTGTGTAATCTCCCAACATTTCATCTAGCACCATCACCAGGTCAACATTTTAATTTGTCCAATACTCCTGTTTAAGACCAAACTAAAGACGTTTTTAATCAGCCCTAGCTTTAGTGGTGCTAATTTGCAAATGTCAGCACGCTAACATGGTAAACATTACACTTGCTAAATATCAGCATGTTGGCACCGTCATTGCTATCATGCTGATGTCAGCATTTAGCTAGAAGCACCACTGCTCAATCTCACAGAGCTGCAAGCTTGACTGTAGAATATAGCTCTTGTTGTGACAATGAATCATATTTCAGTGCCAGCTAGGTGAATGGCTAACTTTATCAGCTAAAGTAGATATATGTGAGTTTGACCTCCAATTGCAGACTGAGGATAGCAACTTTTTTGTTTTTCTCATCATTAACAGCTCTTCCTGATAGAGAGGATGGGTCGACGGACGCTCCACATGCTGGGACTCGGTGGAATGTGCATCTGTGCCGTCATCATGACGATGGCTCTCGCTTTGTTGGTCAGTCCCCAAAACATGCAAGCATCCCATACTGTTACGTTTGTTTTTCTCTACAAACCTCTGAATTTTTTTTTGTCCTCCCACCTGACAGGACAGTGTTCCATGGATGAGCTACATCAGCATGCTGTCCATCTTTGGCTTCGTGGCCTTCTTTGAAATCGGTCCGGGTCCAATCCCCTGGTTCTTCGTGGCCGAGCTTTTCTCTCAGGGTCCCAGGCCGGCTGCCATGGCTGTGGCCGGCTTCTCCAACTGGACCGCTAACTTCATCATCGGCATGTGCTTCCAATATGTAGCTGTGAGTATTCCTTACCTTACCTAGATATAGTAAATGTCCATGGTCTTCTCCTTCTCGTATCTTTATAATCTTGACTCATCCCCATCCTTCCCCAGGACCTGTTAGGGCCGTACGTCTTCCTGATCTTCGCAGTGCTCCTCCTCTTCTTCCTTATCTTCACATTCTTCCGGGTGCCAGAGACGCGGGGGAAAACCTTTGACCAGATCGCAGCAAACTTCCATCAGCACTCTGTAGGAGGAATGATGGATATGGATATGGACATGGACATGGATCTGGACAAGCCCAGCACCGAGCTGGACTACTTGGGGGAGGAAAGCATCAACTGAAAAGTTCCTGCCTGAAGAGACGTGGGACTGAGTTCAGCTTGGAATGAACTGTGTGGGCCCGACTCCAAACTTTTACTCCGACATATGTATTGTATATTGAGGTCAACTATTGAATTCATATAGATTGTGGTGCCAAAGCAGTGTTAATAGTGTGACAATTTGGGTGTTTTGGAATTGTCCGTTGCTGGTACCACTAAAATATGAGGTTAAGAATTCAGCCTCAACAGAGGCTTAAAAACCTATGGATTAGGAGTTCACCACTGTAGTTTCAAGGAATAAGATGAACATAAGAACAAAGTGTCTGGACTGTTGAGGCATTGACTGCCCATGTGGTAGGATGTTATTCCACGGTGATGCACTTGATGGCAATATTGAGAGACGGAGGTAGAGAGACTCTGGAATTCCTGCACTTTATCTACAAAGACATCCAAAGTTTTCATAGTTTGGATGTAATCCGTTCACCCCCAAAAAAATTGCCATAAAGCCAAGTATGCTTGCATATTTTGTACCAAAGCTGGGAACACACACACAAACAGTTGTCTAAGAGGTTTGAATTAAGATTTAAGTTTAACATATACCTTTCGTACCTATTGAAAATTTCCCATAATGGTACATTATGACAACTGTGAAGTACCAAAACCTGGTTTTTGATCCATTTGTTTATAATGATATTCATATATTAAGGCAAATTTCTTGTACGGCTTCTTGAATGTAAATATTTTACCCCCCAAAAAAAAAAAATAAAAAAAATACAATTTTGGCATAAAAACTCAGCTCCAAGATCAGTGTAGGAACATCACAAATGAAACCCAGCCCTAACAACATGTCCCACTACTTATCCCAGCCTCGCTTCAATTTTTTATTAATTTAGAGTTTAAAAGGCTTTATTGCCAAACTGGGCTTTCAATCATGTAGTGTGTTCCCAGCTTATGGCAAAGTTCTATCATAACATTCATTTGAGATCATGAGAAACTTATTGCACAACCTGCAGAAATGCTGCTTTTAAAGAAAAAAAAAAATGTGTACATATATATAGTGTGTTATTTGGTTGTTAATATTAAGGTATGAGGGTCTAAGAGTTTAAATTCTTTATGCACTCCAGTAGGTGTGAACAGAAGCCTGATACACTAGCAAGATGTGCAATCAAAAGGGCTGCCTGTAAAGATTAGCTTCTTTTTTTTTTTTAAATAATCACACAAGCATCATATGTTTGTGTTTTTCTCCTGTCATGTGTGCAGTTTGCTGTCTATTCTTTAATGGTGTGTATCACTACCTTCTGAAGATTTGTATTGAAGTTGTTCAGAGAGGACCTGTAATTGGTGAATTATGATGCTGTGGTCATGTTGTGACTAAAAGGATGCAAGTACTGTATAATAATAATAATTATAATAATGTTACTGAAAACACCTGAGAAGGCCTCCAGTAATTTATACTTAGAACTTGAAACCAAATTCCAAATACAATTTGAAAAACAAATGCTGTCAAAAGCAGCATCTTCTAATTTGCACCTCAGTCATTAAGAAATAAGGACGGGATCCTGAGATTTGCAAACATGATTTATTAATTAACATTTTTACGACTGTAATTGCACATAATCCCCTCCAAAGTAAAGCACACACAAATAAGTAAAACACAAAAAATAAAGTTTCTTTTCATCAAACTTTCCTCAACTGAGGAGATGAAGGGAGTAGCATGTTCCAAGGATCGATTGAGGTGGTAACACGACTAAACTGACTCCCATAATGCACCACCAACTGCACACCTGCTTGGTTTTCCCCTCTTCAACCAAATTTTAAAAAGTTAAATAAAAATCAAGGCTGGTTCCTCTATAAACTACTTGATGTGTCCCATCTAGGCAATTAAAGAAAAATTGTTTTTAAAGGGGGGTTGGAATAACTGGGCTACCAAGCAGATTGTTCATTCTTTCCCATTTATCTTTTTTAAAGATGTCCTTTCAATTTCTAAATACGCACCCACCACCCACCTGTATCCCCTTTCTTCCCTACCTCACCCCTCTCCGTGTCTAGACAGGACAAGATGAGAGGGGGGAGGCCTGAGAGATGACAGCGAGACGGGGTGGGTTGGAGGATGGGGGGGAAGTGCAGGGAGGGGAGAGCAGTGCATGGGTTCTGAAATTGGTCCAGACCGCCAACCCTAGGACCTACAAAAACAGAGACAATTATTTTTAAATAAAACGCAAGGCGAGGAAGACAGTACAGAAACATTAAAAAAACAACAACAACACAGAGTTCAAGCTTTCACTGGAATTTGCTACAACAAAGTACAAATATAAGCAGACAAGTTCTTAAATACTCCTCATAAAGATCTTGCCATCCCTTAAATGCCATCATTCCACCTTAAATCCATAAACAGGAAAACTTCCAAACAGCCCGTTAATGCAAGTTTGTCCTCTGTGAAATATGTGAGCCAATGTGGCAGAAGAAGTGCAACCCAACACCATCAGGTCTCCCACCCTGCATCACCCTCCTCTTACCAAGGGTCACGAGACTGTCCTCTCACTAGTGTCACTCTGTTGGTGCTGGAACTGTTGTGTCAGCTGCCTGCTGTAGGGAAGAAGACTGTTTAAATACTTGTTTCCATACAATGATCTTACAGAGAAGGTATTGAGAAAAGAAAAAAGCAGTTTTGGCTAGTTACCTCAGGTGATTTTGGGGTTTTGACAGAGCCCTTTGGTGATTTTGATGTTGATTTAAGGTCAGCTGGTTTGGAGGTCTGAGGGGGCGTACCGGGCTCTGATGCAGACTTTTCTGTATCGTTCTTCAATGTTTGCAAGTGATAAAAATTGTGTTAAGCATGCAGTAAGCACAAGTGTCAGAAAAAAGAATAATCCAAAAACACTTTTTATTTCGAAATAGAAGTTTTCCAGTGATGTTGCAAGAGATGGGATACACTGTAGGTCACATGAACAGTACCGATGCCATTCGTGTGGCGAAAAAAAACACTGTTTTTGAAGAAAAGCTCTTGTCAATATTTCAGATGACCAACAGCCTGTTTAAGGGCAGCTTTGTTGGACTTAAGCTTTTATAACATAATCTGCCTCTCAAAACCAAGTTCTCATTTGGTCCACATAGATATTTTGCATTCTGAATTTAGATTTGTGAAATGACTTAAGTAGCTCATATGTCACTTGGTGCACTTTACCAAACATAAACAAGAATCACTCACTTTCGAGGTAGAGGACTCGGAGTTCCTTTGCCTGCGCCGTCTAAACTGGCGCTGTTGTTTCTGGCCCTCTGCTGCTTCTCCGTTGGTCTGGGGGCCCTCAGAGGCCTCCGTCTGCTTCCCCTCACCTTGCTCCTGGATCTCTTCTGGAGCGGCCTGCTGGTCGTCCGCAGCCTGATCTGGAGTCGGGCGAGGACGCAATGGTCTGTGAATCCCAGGACAGGAAGAAAATATTGAAATCAGCTTTGCAGGTCTGTAATAAAGACACAGAAAATGAACACATAATATAGGCAATGTTGCCATGTCACCTGCGGTACGGGCGCCAGAACCTGCGCTGTGGCTGCCGCTGTGCTTGGTCGCCCTCTGCCACTCCGTTCTTTTGCTCGCCAGCCTCACCCTGACAGATCAAGCCCAAAAAAACTCAAAGTAGTCTGACGCAGAACAACTCTAATTTGCCAATTCCGAAATATTTAAATATCCCAAATTACCAGAGTTCTTCTTAACAGTTTTGCAACTTTACTTTCTTGGATACCAAACCTGCTTTACACTCATTTAACTCAGGGTTGTAGTCAAAAACACCTACAGGTTTCCCCTTCTGCCATCCATCTGCTTTAGCTTACATCTTGGGCCTCCTGCCGCGGTCTTCGGGGTCTCCGACGGCGTTGCGGAGGCCTCACTGCATCGTTCTCTCCTGATCCCTCCTCTCCCTCAGCGGCGGAGGATTGGCCATCAGCTGGTTTGGCCTCATCACCCGGCCTTGGGCTGCGGGGGAAAATTCGCCGACGGAAGCGTCGCTTGTTGGGAGCGTAGCGGCTGCCTTTGACTGGAACACCACCTGGACCGGTTACATTGGCTGCTTCCGAGCCCTGCGAGACACCAGAGAGGGGCAGGAACTGGAAATGTATAAAAATCAGCATAACCTTAAGGCCATTCAATGACACAAGATGCCCCGCTTCTCACCTTGGCGGCTTCGATCACATCAAACTCTACAACCTCCCCGTCACCAACACTGCGGAGGAATTTCCTAGGATTGTTCTTCTTGATGGCCGTCTGAGGAGACAGATTTAAAAATAAAATAAAAAAAAAGGTCAAAAGATGGTTCCACATGAACCCATAAAAACACTAATTCAAGAAATGCCCATTGCCTTACCTGATGAACAAACACGTCTTCTTTGGTATCATTCCTGAGAGAATGAAAACCCGTTTAGCAAACATGGCTCATGGGACTTTGATTAAGTAAACTTCAAGTGATGCAAGTAACGTAGATGCCCCAAAGTTATGTAGAGGACAGTACCTGTTTATGAAGCCATATCCGTTACGCACATTGAACCACTTCACTGTACCTTGCACCAAGGTGGCTACGATAATAAAACAGGAGCACATGATTAAATGAGTATCCCAGTGACATTTCACAAGACACTTGTTACACAGCCATTCCAAGAACACAATATAGTTTAATGTTATCTTGTTTGCATCAATGGCAGCCCTGCTTACAACAAGAAATGGGAGCTCTGCGTGTCAATCATTAACAATAAGATTTTGAAACCATGTCATGAGGGGGGCTGCTTAATAACAAGCTTCATGTTTTACAGCTCAGAGACTGTCATAGAAACAGAAACCTCTTGACCCTGATGAAGATTAGCAGTGAAAGCCACCTACATGCATGTAATTGGGACGTTTGCTTATCAGTGAAATGATTTCCACCTGTGGGAACGCGCGTGCCCGACCGGAGCGCGTAACCGCCAATAAAAAAAAAAGAGGAAATTTAGGTCATGAGTTCACACTGTGTACAGCCACTTTAAACACAAATATTATCTGTTCCTTTAGTGCAGAAAAACAAAAAGGAAAGTGCAAAAACATTTAGGGAGAATTGAGACATGTTTTTAAAACACATTTTTCTGCCCTCAAGTTAATATTTGGTATCACAGCAGAGGTTTGACTTAATTATAAAAAAAAAAAAAAAATTAAAATATGTTTAATACTGAGGACACGTGTTACTCCAAAGAAAAACGAATCACAAATGAATGATTGACTGTTATTTGTAGATTTAGCTGAAGTTTAGGCTCCCTTGCTGTATAGTTAACAAACTTTAAAAAAAAAAAGTTTCACACACAAAAAGTTTATTTTTTTCTTTACATTAGTGGGAAAATAATGCAAATAAACATCATGCTGCAACAATAGCCTATAAAACAATTTCTCACTCACATACATTGAAATTACACATAAATTCACACTAAAGTTGGTAGTTTTGTTTGTTTTTAAAGCTTCCTAAACTTCATCATGTCTCTCTACACCCACCTATGACTTTCCTCTCCGGCTGTGGCTTTTCTTCCACAGGGGCCGATGGTGGAGAGCTCTGGGCCTCGGCGTCGGTCATGCTCGCTGCTGGATCACTACACCTTCCCTCCGGAGTCCCCTCCCTCCTGCTCTCCACCGAAACTTTTCTTCTGCTTCCTCTTCTTCTTCGTTGAGGTTTCGGGTCGGTTGGCATCCTTGACGTTGCATTACTGCCTCCTTCTGGATACATGAACCCTCATCTTCCTCAAAAAGTCAGGATGAATCCAGGAGCTCTCAAAAGTAGTAGTAATTAATTAGGCCTATCATACATTATTAGATTATGAGTATTTATGCATTTAATGATGCTTTTAGAATCTTGCTCAAGCTCCAAAGATGGACAAGTGCAAGTCACATGTTTGTGACTAGTATTGTTTCCACAAATTTAAATGTCGATTGATTTAATAAAAAAAATGTCATGATAAATGCCTTAACTGAGCCAATACAAAGTGACACTTTACATTACATTACATTACATTACATTACAGTCATTTAGCAGACGCTTTTATCCAAAGCGACTTACAGGAAGTGTATTCAACATAGGTATTCAAGAGAACTACTAGTCACCAGAAGTCATAAGTGCATCTCCTTTCTTAAACAAGCATCTTAAAGCATAAACCAGAGCAAAAGTATAGTGCAGAGGCAAATTACTACGAAAACAATAATTGCAACAGACTAATCCGAATATAGTAAGTGCTACAAACTACTACGAATTCCTCTCACACAAGGTATTCCTCTTGTGTATGGAAACATTGCAACTAATGTCTCTATGTCTTTTTAACCATTGGTGACTTTTGAACTGCAATGATTATATCTGTGTATTGGTGTCCTTATATTGTATTGTATTTATTTGTTTTTTATTTTAACTTTATATGGACCCATGTGTCTGAAATAAAGTTGAATAATAATATGCGTAATAGCATACTGTTGTAGCTGACGTGCAGCTACTTTAAACAATTTTAGGTAAGTTTAGTGCAGTGATTCACAACCCAGGGGTCGTGCCCCTCCAAAGGGTCACAGCACACATCTCGGGAGATGATTATTAATAAAAAAAGGACTTGTTGAGATCATTTTTTCTCTGCTTTTTGTAAAATAGTATATGAATTGACGTCTTTGGGCATCAAACCGTTATCTAAATTAAATCACCCAGGAAGTTGAGGGGAAATGTGTCTTTAGTGGAGCTGCTAACAACTCATAGAAACGTGACAAGGGACCTCAAGTAGACAAGGCTTTTTGTAAGGATTTTGGTATTGTATTTTATAACCATATCATATGTTTTGTGATGTGCAATATTACTTTGAAAGGTAACAAGTAACTACATCTGTCAGATACACTTAGGGGAGTAAAAAGTACGATGTTTCCCTCTGAATGTATTGGAGTTTGGCCAGCAGGGAGAAGAAAATACCTGCTCCAACATGCATTTAGTATTGCGATGATGTTGATAATGGATGAGAATAGTTTGAATTCTATTATTATATATGATGGGCGAACCTATTATTTGTGAGATGTACCTGCTGTTAACAAAGCAATCTATATGTGTTACATCGCTGAGTAATTGGAGATGATACTGATCAGGAAGTGACTCCGTTACCTCAGACCAACTCTGGTTTTCTGCTGCTCTGCACTGAAGAGATAGTTCATCCTAAAATTAAACTTCCACATTGGACTTGATTGCCCAATGAGCTGTCTAGAAAGGTCATATTTTGACTTGTCAATACTGTTTCTGTTATTAGGCTCTGGTTGCTATAGCTTGCTGTTGGTTTGGTGCTCGTGAATGAAGTTAGGAATAAGAAAGCAATGACAGATTCTTCAATTTGGGGTCACGATAACTCTGCCTTTAATTACAGCCTTCGCCACATAGGTCATAGGACTCCAGTTTCATGGCACTAAATTTAACCCAGCAGCTTTAATAACTGCCAAGTTCAATGAAACCATTCACTGTGCTCAGAAGCCACGGGTGTCTGGACATGAAAAAGACTCAATTTAGAAGTGTAATTATTATAGCCAGTGGAGGAGCACAGTGACAGGATGGCAGCACTGATCCTGTAGATTAACAACATTTTTAAAGATTCAGCATAGATTATAAGAAGACATACTGGAATCCTGCTTATTAAACTTTTGCTTAGTGAATGAAAAGTCCTCTACACACACACACGTCACATTGCCATGTTATGTAACATTACACTCTAAATTTGATCATGGCTAATATAATGGCATGTTCAATACTATCATTATTTTTTTGTTCATTACAGCTCTGTCTGACAACTGACAGAAATGCTAAAGATATATAAAGGTAAGGTCATTTTACAGTATGCCCATATCTTAATTTGTACATAAGAGAGTACTGACAAGATGCAAACAATACAATATAATACAATGAGAAAAATACAATATAACATCCGGATAACATCTACATTCTAGAATAAATTGTAGACATTGTATTGATGTATCATACATTCTAAAATAAATGTAACATCTACATTCTAGAACATTGTATTGATGTTACATTGTATCAAATTCTGAAATAAATACATCTACATTCTAGAACACATTGTAGACATTGTATTGCAGTATTGTGAAATGCACTATAAAATCTACATTCTAGAACAGGGGTGCTCAACCTTTTGTAACTTAAGGTATTTTAACAATCAAAAGTGGTTTGATTGTTAAAAAAAATTCTGAGGATCACCTTCTCAAATAAATGAGGATAAAAAACATAACGTGACAAAAAGAGAAAATAAAAGGGGCTGTAACTATGTGCTATGCCACTGTCAGCTGTAATGACCAAAATAAATATTCTGTTTACCCTCACCCATCAATGCCTGCCAATATGAATCCAAACTTAATGTATTCAGGGTCACATTTCCTCACAAGCTTTTGAGCTTCTACAGGCGCAGGGTTGTCTCCCACAACACCTTTTGGTACTAAAAAACGGTCCATTATGTGTCACTGTACCGAGGGAGGATAGGTAACAGTTTGTCTCTACCTGATTCTTTTTTTATACTGGCCTGGTTATATTAAAATGGGACTGGTCACTGTCATTATGCATTTTTACGTTTTTTAATTAGGTGAATTCTTGGGCACAATAAGGGTAAATAAACATATTATATATATATATACAGCTACATTGTTTCATACACTCCGAAATACAGAGTAGGCTATACCATCTGTATTCTAGACTGCAATGTAACAAATGGACTGTGCAACATACATCACGTGATGTCACCTTCTGTCATAACGGTGCTAACTCCATCCTCTGAAGAAAACCAGGACATGCAGTTGAAAGGACAGGGCTAGAAAAAGCTAGTAAGTGGATCTTGAGTTTTTCTTCTATTTTTACTCAAACTATGTTTTTTTTTTAATAATAATACTAATTGGGAGGGCAATCATAAGATAAGATGGGATAAAATAAGATAATCCTTTATTAGTCCCGCAGCGGGGAAATGTACAGGATTACAGCAGCATAGAGGATAGTGCAAACAAGAGACATAGTAAAAAAACAAGATCAAAAATAAGTATTATAAATAAGCAAATGAGCAATAAAAAAAACAGTAAAAACCAGTAAAGAATCCACAGTAACTTAAATATTATACAGACAGAAAAAGCTAGTAAGTGGATCTTGAGTTTTTCTTCTATTTTTACTCAAACTATGTTTTTTTTTTAATAATAATACTAATTGGGAGGGCAATCATAAGATAAAATGGGATAAAATAAGATAATCCTTTATTAGACATAGTAAAAAAACAAGATCAAAAATAAGTATTATAAATAAGCAAATGAGCAATAAAAAAAACAGTAAAAACAGTAAATAATCCACAGTAACTTAAATATATATATGCAGACAGAAAAAGCTAGTAAGTGAATCTTTTCTTCTATTTTTAGTCAAACTATGTTTTTTTTTAATAATAATAATAATAATAATAATTGGGAAAGCAATCATGACGATACAATTACATGTCAATACATTACACATTACACTGTGCAATAATAGTTAAAAAAGTTAAAAATAGTTAAAATAGTTGTTTTTTTTTCTCTGTCTGTAAATATAATATTTCAGTTATTGTTGTTTTTTCTACTGTCTAGACTAATAAAGGATTATCTTATCTTATCTTATCTTATCTTAATAACCTATTTTCTTTACCAATGATGGGATTTTATTCTGGCAGTCCCAACAGGAAGCAGGGATTGTTTCTCCACAGTGACGGTGGTGAGGAGGAGCTGGAGGAGGGAGAGAGGAGACTGGGAAGGTGGAGACGGGGAAGGTGGAGTACAGGCCACAGACACCAAAAACCCGCAAACCCTCAGGGGGAGACAGGAGGAGAACACACGACTGGGATGAGAGAGGAATAAACAAGAGAGTCAGCAAACGAGCCAGAGGAGAAGACAGACAGACAGACAGACAGAGGAGGAGGAGGAGGAGGAGGAGGAGGAGGAGGAGGAGGAGGAGGAATTAAAAGGGATACATAACCCAGGAGAGGAGAGCTGTTATCTCTAGGGTGAGTTCCCCTAGGGTCTTGATAAATTGGATTGCTTGTGTTTGGGTGGTTGTTCGGTTTTAATAGATATTCTTAGATTTCATTATGATTAAATTAATTAATTAATTTAAATTTTTATTTTATTTTTTTGTTTGTTTTTAGTGTTTTATTATTATTATATTTGATTATTGTGATTGTTCTACCCTGTGCAGCACCTTGAGATTTCTTTGTATTTTAAAGTGTGCTATATAAATAAAATCCATTATTATTATTATTATTATAGTTCATGGACAAAACGTCCAATGGGTGGTGGTGGTGGTTAAAGGGAATATACCACCTCCACCACCACCTCCCATGAAGTTAATAATAACAACAACGGTCTGTGTGACCAGCAGACCTCCATCGACCTAACTCCAACCACATCCCAGCACAAGCTTCACCCAAAAATGGATACAATTTGTTTTAACTTTTAACTAATCCTGCAAGACTTTGCTTAATTTTGGCTTTTTTTTTTTGCTTTCCTCACACTGTGGCCATCATCACGACTATAAGCTTAGTCACTATTGTGCACCAGCAGGCCAGACTTCATTCATTAAACAACGAGAGTGGGTGATAGTAGTGGTATCGCGATAGCTTTAAGTGCATTCAATGTTGTCGTGTTTTTTTTCTCCCCTCAGTTGAACTCCAGTCTCTTCATCAGACGGGCCTCGGCCTCCACAAGCCCTTTCCCCTGCTGGCTTCCCAGCACTGCATTTCTGGGTTGACCATTCAGTGGTGCAATTTTTCAACCTTTTTAGATTGTTTTTAGTGAATGAGTACTTCATTCCTTTGCTGAGCCTGGGTATTGTCTAAAATGTGTTGAAACGAATGTGGATGTGATACAAAAACAATGTGTTTTCCATAGAAATATGATCATGTTTTTCTACAAAAAAATCTCTTTTCATCAATGAAAAGGTACCAACATTCTCAAACCTTAAATTGTGCCCGAAACAAAAACAGCGTTAGAGGAATTTGCCTCAAGAAAAAAACAGCATAAAACTTTAAATAAAAACTGTAAATATCTGAACAAAGGATAAGTAAACATGACTACTGATTGAACAGCCACATAGAGTATATTGTTAATCAATTGTAATATTTATTTTACTTATTTTACTTGTTTCGGGCACAATTTAAGGTTTGAGAATGTTGGTACCTTTTCATTGATGAAAAGAGATTTTTTTGTAGAAAAACATGATCATATTTCTATGGAAAACACATTGTTTTTGTATCACATCCACATTCGTTTCAACACATTTTAGACAATACCCAGGCTCAGCAAAGGAATGAAGTACTCATTCACTAAAAACAATCTAAAAAGGTTGAAAAATTGCACCACTGAATGGTCAACCCAGAAAACATCTTATCTTATGTCTCAATATAAAATCAATATGCTCTAATGCTAACTGTGCCCGCTGCCGTTCTCCTCAATAACCCATGAATGTGTATTAACGTCTGCATCCCATGTGTCGGCCTCCACAGCAGGCATGGCAGATCCAGAGCTGGACTTCCAGACGGGTGATGCCGGGGCATCGGCCACTTACCCCATGCAGTGCTCTGCCCTGCGTAAAAACGGCTTTGTGGTGCTGAAAAACCGACCCTGCAAGATCGTCGAGATGTCCACCTCCAAGACTGGCAAGCACGGCCACGCTAAGGTCAGTAAATCTGGGAGTGCTGGGACACCTGAAGAGAGTGTCAGTGTCAGTTAATCATCACTCTACTATCCATCAATTTATCTCTAGAATAAACACAAGATCACAGTCATTCATATTAATGGACACTTTCAGTTTGTACAGGAACAATAATGTGTCCCTGCTGGGTTATAGTTTCTATTTCAATATATATTTTTTTATATATTCTGTATTTGCAAACGCAAAGGTATTATAAATTATTTTGAAATGTGAAACACCTAATTAGTCATAGCCGACTAATCTTTTTTAACGGATTGGTAGGGGGCTCAAGCATTTGCTTTGACACATTGGAGATTGAATGTTTTATGGATACTGATTTTCTTTAAGTGTATATTTTGTTTTGGGATACACTTCAGTTAGAAGGCTGATTTTTTTTTCTCCTTTCTGTGCTTTTTTTTTTACTCGCGCAGGTCCACCTGGTTGGTATCGACATCTTCTCTGGTAAGAAGTATGAAGATATCTGTCCTTCCACCCACAACATGGACGTCCCCAACATCAAAAGAATGGATTACCAGGTGAGAAGAGACAGTGTTAGTTAGTATATTGTACAAAAAACTAATAATTACAATTACCTGATTCTGTTCCATGCTAGTACTCAGAACATTTGCCCAGTTAAACAACCACTTCCTAGCATTAACACACTCCCAGGAGAGTCTTTTTCTGTTCCTGTAAAAAGTCTGATTATGTTACTTTTCTAAAAGCTTGGCAGAAAACTTGGGCTGCCTCCTTTTAGTCAGTGACAAATTGTAAGTTGATGAGTGATTCTTGTTCTGCCTAAGAAGAATGAGTCGAGTGAATAGTCAGTCTCAGATATCACATTAATAGTCACAAATATGCTTTGGTTTTTAAAAAACACACGATGTTTCAGAGATAATTGTACATGGGCTGCTGGGATGATTATTTGAGGAAGCCCCATGTTTATTGTTCATCTAAGATTTTTTGTGTTTTGTGTAAAAAAGAAAGATAAGCAATTGGTACTATTGTCAGGGGAAAAAGCTGGTTACTTTTTGAAATTGTAATGCGTTATTCTATAAATGACTTTAGGAAGCACGCGTTTGATCTGGTGCACTGAAACACATGAATGGGACATGATATATGGTTTTATTTTTGTATTTCTCATTAAATAGTCATGCATCTCAAAGGGACACCTTAAATGAAAAGAGTTATCGGTAAATGTATTAGTTAAATATTTAAATTAGTAAATGTCTTTCCTGCTACAACGTATCAAAATATCTGCTGTGAAAAATACCTATAAAGCTTTGCTAAGCTTATGCAATATCAATAAATAAAATGTTGATTTTTTTTTTTTCCATAATAATGTGGTTAGTGAAAAATGTGTGACTTTTAGTTTTGAGGTCAGTGTGGACCTGCTTTATATCAACACTGGCTGAACTGGAAATCCATTTATGAACTTGAGTGAAAGCCTGTTCCTTTGGTAGATAGTAGACAGCACATGCAAATATCTGCATTATGATATTAAAGCTGCTATAATAAAAAACATTTTTATATGAAGATTGGATTGAATGACTATCTGGATGTTTTGACTGCTGCTTGTAGCGACGAACCCACTGAGAACCACGATCCTACTCGGCAGATCTCCTAAGTGCTGTGGAACGTTTTAGTGTCTTTCAGCTTCTTGTTTTGGATTTACTGTTTTGGTTCCTTTTCAAAACTCATATCAGCATGGTTTCCACATGTAGGCAGCTGTTTTCAGCATTAAAAGCTCTGATAAATGTGCTGATGCTACCTGCTCAGCACCAAGGAAGACAAAGTTAGCGACTAGCCGGTTATGATTTAACAGCTAAAGTGATGAAAGGAGGTAAAATCAGTTAATGCAGGTTTAACTACCTTCAGAGAGTGTATCCCCCTACAAGTTCACACACTCACAGCATTAACTCTCTGAAGTATAATAGACGAATAGTAAACGGTCTGCGTAATGCTTAGATTCAAAGATAAAGCATGTATGAAAATGCTATGTAAGCTTACTCTTTTCGGTTGTATCCTATTTTCTCCCCTCTCATAGCTCATTGGGATCCAAGAAGGCTACCTGTCTCTGCTCCAGGACAGCGGGGAGGTGAGGGAGGACCTGAAGATCCCCGAGGGAGACCTGGGCAAAGAGATAGAGAGCAAGAACGAAGCCGGAGAGGAGATTCTGGTAAGTGCTGTCACGTCACCTCACCTTTCTTCACCTCTTCTTCTATTCAACTTTGACAACTCGATCAAGCGAGGCAAGCATTCAAAAACTTCAACACCTTAAAAGTCCTCATCTTTTCGCGCTTTCAGATCACTGTTCTGAATGCAATGGATGAAGAAGCTGCAATTGGCATCAAAGCCTTGGGTAAATAAGCCACTGCAGGTAAATACAGAGCTGCAGCTGTTCTCTCACCCCCCAGCTATCGCCTGACCCCAGCCTGCCTGAAGAGGAGTGTGTGAGTGTGAGTGTGTGTGAGTGTGTGAGTGTGAGTGTGAGTGTGTGTGAGTGTGTGTGTTTGGGTGTTACACCACAAGCCAGCAGCATGTGCCATGCCAGTGCAAGTGCGTGTGATGTCATGTTCATGTACAGTTTAATGTCGATCGTTGGACAGAGGGGAAGGCAACTCCAGTCAACAAGATCCCAAAAAATATGCATATCCACTTTACCGGAAATAGCCATGTTTTCCATATTATTGCATAATGACTTTTGTGTGTATATATATTTGTTTAAACTGGACATATTAGTGATCAGCCGAAAGATTTCTAATTGACGAAAATGTAACTCATTTGGTGAGTGTTTCCGAGCAGTGTGCCACTGTGGATTTGCCTGCCCCTTAATGTACTTTTTGTCTCATGTTAAATCTATTATGAGCATGTGTCTCATTTTTATGTAGCACCTTAAAATATATGAAAAAAAAAAGCTTATGGTTCATATTGTATTTTTAAGCAATGTTGTATTTTTTTCTGCAGGTTGCACTTTATTTTACAGCCTGATCTATTCTGTTGCTTCCTTTTAAGAAAAGGCTTGTAGCATTATTGTAATTGTTGGGTCAAACTTGTTTTATGCACTTTCTCACCTTTAAACTGTACAATGAAGTGTCCACACACATAAAATGTGTTTAAAACCGTTGGTTTGTGCAATGTTTCCTCTGCAGAGGGTGGTCTAAACACGCTCTCATTAAAATATAGCTCTCTCATGTTTTTTTTATTTAACACCTTCCTTCTCTGACTTTTCTTTCGTCTTTCTTCTTATTCCTCCATCTTGTAATTCTGTTTCATTTAGAAACAAATTGGAAATGTCAAACAGTAAACAAACTATCTCTATGAACATGCACATAATGAAACCACATCTGAGTCTGGATGAGCAAATGTAAATAAAAGGTCAGGTGCGGAGGAAGGTCTCTCACTAATGATGGAGGAGGTGTACAAATATTCAGTAGCTGCCTACCATCAGGGAAAAGAAAGGTGGTGATAATGTCAAACTGCTGTTTTCATATGTTCCCCTGTGTTATGAAGGGCTTCAACTCTGGATCTGCATTGTTCTGTTGAGGCGTGTTCAGGATCGAATACTAGGTTCCATATTTTCTTTTGTAAGATCTGAACAAGCCCCTTCTGCTGTATACTTTATCATCTGAAACTTGTCAATTAAACAAAGGTTACCAACATGGCACACCAAGGTTCAGTTTAGTTTTCTCTCAAGGTTTTGATGTGTCAAAAGGAAACAAACCCCCCTGCTTCAAGAACAACTTCTGATCTGTTAAAAAGTCATTCAAAATCCCTTTGCAAGGGCCCTCAGAGAAATTGAGTGGGATAGAATTTGGCACTCCTGAACCTCAAACAATGATTCAGGAGGCAGAGAACTTGTGGAGGTTTGGTTTCCTTTCTTTGTGTTCATACAGCGAATCCAAACTGTGCAGAATGAAAAAATAAAGATGACACAAACTGTTGGGCTTGGCATTTGCTTATTTTATTTAGCAACATAAAAGCTTTAAAAACAGCAGAGACTCAGACTTCATTTGTTATATTTATTTCGTTTCCCACATTTTTGTAAATTTCCCCGCTGCGGGACTAATAAAGGATTATCTTATCTCTTCTGTAGAATAGGACAACGTAAAAAAAACAAAACAGGAAATCCTCCATCATTTTTGGAAGAAAAATGGTCATCTTGATTTCATTTGTGGTAACCAATCCTAATGGGTCCATTGTGATCAACTAGAAGTCAGCAACACAGTGTAATGGACTCCTACGTTTAAGTCAATGCGTTTCAGTAATAGTAGTGTTCATCAGTGTGCGTGTTACGTTAGGGGAAAACATGTAGACTTTATCTACAAACCGTAAATTCAACTACCAAGTATTGCTGAATATTTTTCCTCTATTCTGTGTTTTTTTTTTAACTTTTTAGTGAGCAGAGACACTGAACTCCTCTACTGATGTTGTAATTATGAATGGTAGTAAACTAATAATAAGTTCTGCTTCATAAAAGATATTGACATTTTAGCGCACATCCTCCTCCTACACGTCTTTACAGCGTAGGTAAAAAAAGAATCTGTAAAACAAAAGGAAACTTCTGGGCTTACTTCAGGCAAACTTGCAGCCAATGATGAAAGTTAAATTCCGTTTTTAGTTTAGGGCACATTAAAGTTAAAAGAACAACAGGGGTTTTCTTCAGGGCACAGCTGCAAAGAGGAGTCCAAAAGGCAAAAAAAGGGCATTTTAACTTCATCCCTGGCTCAGTACGAGCATGCCTCAAGTAAGTCCTGAATCTTCCCTTTGTCTACACTTTACCTTTTTTTACTTAAGACCACCTTGTATTCACATCTGGGAGCACCTGGTATTTCTTTAATTTTTGCTTCTGTGAAAATAATCAATTTTACAAATTAACTTCATTTGAAGTTATGTAAAAATCCAAATTGGATGTTTTCAGAAGCACATAAGCATGAGGACTGATAGTTATTAACAAAGCCCAAAAAAAGATACTGTACATGAAATAAAACACAAACCAAAAGGCATAATCCAGCCAAATGACTTTGTTTGTAGAGGTCCATTACTCGTCCACAAGGTCGTCCAGATTCTTGAGTGAAGCTCGGTGACGATGAAGGCGAGTTACTTGCCATGGTGGTAGAACCTCTGACCGCTCTGGCTGTGGGGGAGGAAGCCGTGGCGAGGAGCACCCTGGGGAGAGGTCTGAAACGGGGCCTGGTGGTGGAAACATGGAACAACGTTGTGAGTGTACATCATGAATAGAAACACATGATGACAGCAGAGAAAGGTTGATATCAAGAGGAAGTAAGAGGGCTGGAGGAGCAATTTCTCCAAAACTGGAAGATGGAAAATGGTTTCTAAGCAAAAAATGTATGTAACCATGCACATTCAAAGCACAGCGCAAATGAAGCATTGAGCAGCTCTAAAATAACACATTTTAATCTCATAATCTGGATACACTTAAATAGGTATGCTGAAAAATGTAATGTCTGTAATGTAATGTAATGTAACGCCCAAGGAAGCAATAGTTGCAAGTTTCAGCATCGTTGCCCGTGAGACAGGAAAACCGTGACTCAGCGGATTTTCTACAGGCATGGCAGCCGCCCTGTTAGGCAAAAGTAGGAAAAGTGTGTGTGTGTGTGTGTGTGTGTGTGTGTGTGTGTGTGTGTGTGTGTGTGTTTTGGCCTTCACCTTTGCAGTGGAAATCTGGACTGCCATGGATGGTGTGGGCAGCAGTCCCGGAGCAGTAGGATGCATGGATGGTGGATGCATAGGCCTCAACGCACCCTGTGAGAACATCAATGAGACGTAACAAAACAAATTGTAATCAGATAAGGAAGTGATAACCTGAAATACAGGGCGAGTGAATGAAGCTAACGCTAGCTGCTTTCATCATTTAGACAGCAACGCGTTTGGAAAGGTTTGGACCAAAACTCTTGTACTATTTATGTTCTTTCTGTTACTTAAAAATTAGACATAAGATTTTCATTTGTAGGACTTTTTAAAAAGACTTGATTGAACACAATTGCTTTTTAACAATACATTATCCAATACTTTTTATTAAGTGTCTCAAATTATCTATTTGTTAGCACTTATGTATGAAGCTCTTATTTTTCAGTAAACTGTTGGTATTTAATTTCTTACTGCGTCTGTAAAGCCGGACTGTTGGTTGGCATGTTCCAGCTGCTTCTGGAGGGGTATACCTGCTCCGGGAATGTATCCTGCATGAGAAACAGAAGTTTCTATTTATTTCCTTTTTTTTTTTTTAAGGCTACGGTTGACTGTTTCTGACAGTCATAAATATTAATTAGCATAAAACAGCAGTGGAACACAAGCACGATGATAACAGAGGAACTGACCAGGCTGGGAGGTGAAGTGACTGTGGACGGGGTAGCCAGGCTGCTGGTGGGGGAGGTACTGCATGGCCTGAAATGCAGACGCACCTGTGGGAGAAGAAAAGTAACTTTGTCTTATAAACCACTACAGTCACTTTCATGACTGTAAACAAGTGTTCTTAGCATGAACAACTATGAAGGACGATCAGCCAGCTTGATCCATAGACTAATGAACTGAGGAATTTACATTCAGATGAAAACACCTGAAGAGAAATCTCAGACTGGATGTACTACACTACAAAAATTAAGTTGTTTCAATGTAGACATTTCCTTACATTGCAGATGATGTGGGATCTCTGCCACTTAAACATACACATGTCCTTTACCTCTGATCTGAGAACTGCTTGCGAAACTGACAGGGACTGATGGTCCGGGGGCGTAGGTGGAGGGATGCTGGGCCTGAGCCACCCCATACGACTCATGGACCCCCTGGCCACCGCTGAACTGCCCGTGCTCCGCTGAGCCCGAGCTGAACCCGGGAGTTTGATAGTGACGTGCCTAAAAGAGAAAGAGGAGGGTCAAACAGTCACATACGCAACACTGGTGTCTAAATTAGCATCTCATTAAGCACATGGATGTGTAACACTGTGAATATCAGAAAAATCCTAGAAGAATTTTTCACACACAGAACTCAATGAAGAAACAATATATCACCAGGACTCTATAGTCAAACATATGACCTATGGAGAGGTATCTGCAGCAAGATATTTCAGATAGACATTTTAAGAAAAGACATCAGTTCTTTGAGTGAAAAACCACTTTACTCACTGGAATCACAGACGCTGGGAACAGCTGTTTACTACGTTCTCCAAGTAGAGCACCAGGTCGACTGTGGCTGACTGGACTGCCTTTGAGAGGCAAATAGAGGAGACAGTATTAGGTACAGACTAATACAAATAATGTAAAAAAATTAAAAAAAGACAATGTTCCAGATGAGGCATATTAAAACTGAAAACGTCCTTACCTTGAATGCTGAGGAGGTGCTGCCCTGCGTGCATGGGCAGGCTGGGTTGGTAGCTGGCTGATGTCAATGTTGTGATATCACTAGAAAGAACAAAAATGCAACTGAATACCAGAAATACATAAGTAAATTTCTAGATTTAATAATAAAAATTTGAATGTACTGTTATGTTATGTTATTTTAGGAAGGTACTGAAAAAGCTGCGTCATCCTTACTACCTCTGCTCCTTTCTGCGCCTCTTCTCCTCTTCATGAAGTACCTTCTTGAGTTGTAAGAAAAGCTGATGTTTCTCTTCTTGGAGTCCCTGAAGTTTCTCCCCCATTTTCATTACCTAAAGTTTAGTTTTGGGGTTGGGAATAATTGCATAAGATAACACATTGCTGTATAATTTGCTGTATATTATTTGTTTCAACCCAAGCTAAGATGGCAAAGCCATATGTGGTGGGATACACAGATGCAGTTGAAATGTTTTACATTTCTCAAAATTCTCCAACCTGTTCTTTGGTTTCCTCCAAAGACATCCTCTCCTCTATTTCTTTTGTCCGCTTCCTCTCTTCCTCCTCTTTCATCTTCTGCTCCATCATTTTGTCCACCTCTTCCTCCTCTGAAATATTATATTCATGTTGTTTAGTGGTGGTGGAAATCACATTCACATTTATTTCTTAATAAACAATTAGAGTAAGTATTATTAGATATAAAATGTCCTTATGAATGCACCTATGTATGACAATATACTCAGTCTGCAGAGCCTTTTCACTCTCAATAAACAGTTACCATGATTTTAGTGTAGTACATGTAGAGTACATTTAATAAGGTGATAATGCTTTGCTATTGTATTAAATCAATTTAGAAATAAAATGTAATAAGCTGCTTGCTTTTATGCTTTTATAATATAAAAAGTGAGTATTTTGGCTTGGTAAAGTTGTCTGCAGTGTTGCACATAGCCATATATCAATAAAAAAAAATAAGTATTTCATAATCAGAATATTTCAGGGTGAGTCGAAAAAGCTTTAGGAGATTATGTACAGTACCAGTCAAAAGTTTGGACACACCTTCTCATTCAACTACTTTGAAGAATCTAAAATATAAAACATATTCTGGTTTGTTGAGCATTTGTTTGTTTACCACATAATTCCATATGTGTTCCTTCATAGTTTGGATGTCTTCAATATTAATCTACAATGTAGAAAAAATAAAAATAAAGAAAAACCATTTAATGAGAAGGTGCACTGTATTTTTGCTCTGGTTTATGCTCTTAGATGCTTGTTCAAGAAAGGAGATGCACTTATGACTTCTGGTGACTAGTAGTTGAATTGAATACCTATATTGAAGACACTTATTGTAAGTCGCTTTGGATAAAAGCGTCTGCTAAATGACTGTAATGTAATGTATAAAAAGTGAGTATTTTGGGTTGGTAAAGTTGACATAAGAGTAGACATATATTAATAAAAAATAAGTATTTCATAATCAGAATATTTCAGGATGAGTATTATATATTTAGGAGATTTTATATATGTTGCAAAACTGGGAGGAATAATTCAGAGTCCTTATAGTAGAAAGAAAATACACTAAATAACAACTGGATCTTTATGAAACAGTCAATACAATGACAGAGAAACGTAGTGTGTTCAGTCAGTTTTGTAGTAGTTCTCTTGAATACACTTATAGTAATATACTACCGTAAATAGAGACTATGATGGAGGATATTTTCAAAATAAGATCTACTTTCATGTCTGAAAAGTATCTTACAAGGTGTCCATATACTGATACACAGTATAAGCGTTACGAGGAGTTAAAGTTTGCTTATTTAGACCGAGGAATCAGAGATTTTTGACCAAAAAATAGAGATGTGTTGCAAAACTGGGAGGAATAATTCAGAGTCCTTATAGTAGAAAGAAAATACACTAAATAACAACTGGATCTTTATGAAACAGTCAATAAAATGACATAGTTTTGTACACAAAGCTGCCCCTCAGCTGGGCATGATGTAAGACACACAGACATCCATACAGTGGGTGCCCACCTTGTCTCTTGCGCTCCCTCTCCCTCATGATGTGCTTGTGGAGGGCTCTGGCCATCGCGTTGGACAGCTTGGGTCTCTCCAGCAGGGCGGGCATGGTGACAGGCAGCGGCGGGGCCAGCTGGTGTATTAAGTTTAAAACTTGTGAAAGGTTACAAGAAAGACGCAGGGTGTAAAGTAAAGGCGTAGATGATGATGTGCTTACTCCCAGTGGACCCGTCACCATCACAAACACCACAGGTGTTGCTACCTGGCTGAAGGCCTAATGTTGAGTTAGCTGCTATTCGGCTAACAGTTAGCATTGGAAGCTTTAGCTGCTGTTAACCGATAATATATTGAAGTATATATATCAACAGGTGCGGTATGAGTCAATACGAAGATATGTGGAGCTCAAACATGCAAATCAAAATGTTTATGTTTTCCAGATGCCAAAGAGCAAACGTTAGCTGGAGTCTGCTAGCTGCTAGCTAGCGTTAGCTGCTAGCTAGCGTTAGCTGCTTAGCGCTGCCGCTAGTCAACGTTACTCACTGTGACGTGTATATATATTAAGTACAAACATAACTTACTTTTATTGTTGTGTTGGTCGTTCAATGAGAACCTAAACGTCTCGTGGTTTTCAATTTTTGTGCCGACTTGGCTTCATTCAAAACTAAAACCCAAAATATAAACAGACCGAGAGGTTTTCTGCCCGGATGTGGATGTTGCGCTTCCGGTGCCGTGTTTTCCTCACCGAATTGCATTTCGGGAAATGTAGTTTATTCTCTATTTTGGTCAAAAATCTCTGATTCCTCGGTCTAAATAAGCAAACTTTAACTCCTCGTAACGCTTATACTGTGTATCAGTATATGGACACCTTGTAAGATACTTTTCAGACATGAAAGTAGATCTTATTTTGAAAATATCCTCCATCATAGTCTCTATTTACGGTAGTATATTACTATAAGTGTATTCAAGAGAACTACTACAAAACTGACTGAACACACTACGTTTCTCTGTCATTGTATTGACTGTTTCATAAAGATCCAGTTGTTATTTAGTCTATTTTCCTTCTACAATAAGGACTCTGAATTATTCCTCCCAGTTTTGCAACATATATAAAATCTCCTAAATATATAATACTCATCCTGAAATATTCTGATTATGAAATACTTATTTTTTATTAATATATGTCTACTCTTATGTCAACTTTACCAACCCAAAATACTCACTTTTTATACATTACATTACAGTCATTTAGCAGACGCTTTTATCCAAAGCGACTTACAATAAGTGTATTCAACATAGGTATTCAATTCAACTACTAGTCACCAGAAGTCATAAGTGCATCTCCTTTCTTGAACAAGCATCTAAGAGCATAAACCAGAGCAAAAGTACAGTGCAGAATAAAGAAACAACTTTATTTGTGTGCATTTCTTGAGGAAAAAGAGACACAGCCAGTACATGCAAACTCTGCAGAGATGGACCGTGCAGCCAGGTAGGCGTGACTTCAAATTGAGGCCACTCCTCTTACAGGATCCGACGTCTCTGTGGCGCAATTGGTTAGCGCGTTCGGCTGTTAACCGAAAGGTTGGTGGTTCAAGCCCACCCAGGGACGTGAAACATTTTCCTTTTTATAGCAGCTTCAAGGATCAAAGGATCTGCTTACAGCTTCATTGTGGTGAGTAATAATGATAATAATAGTTTGCTGCTCAATATAAACCACTAATCTGACAGTCAATAACAAATGTTGGCTTCCACTCATGATAGTGACTGACCAATGTTAAAACAAAGCTTAAAAAATGAACCAGGAAGACATATTAACTTCCCCTCAGCATGATTGGCCTACATCCAATTCAACATTGGACAGTCAACATAATGATTGGACGATAACGTTTGCTATTGACTATTGCATGTTAATAAAGGGATACTTATACAACATGATGTAGTTGTAAGCAGACATTACATTACATTACATTACATTACAGTCATTTAGCAGACGCTTTTATCCAAAGCGACTTACAGGAAGTGTATTCAACATAGGTATTCAAGAGAACTACTAGTCACCAGAGGTCATAAGTGCATCTCCTTTCTTAAACAAGCATCTTAAAGCATAAACCAGAGCAAAAGTATAGTGCAGAGGCAATTTACTACGAAAACAATAATTGCAACAGACTAATCCGAATATAGTAAGTGCTACAAACTACTACGAATAGGATAAGTGCAGTAAACAAATACAAATTCAATAAGTGCTTATAAGTGCAACATGATGTAGTTGTAAGGCAGTACCTTTTGAAACTGGTTTTACTAAAGACAGCGACTCTGCTGTCCTGACGTCAGGCCTTTTGAAACTGGTTTTACAGACGATACAGCCGTAAGATCCATCATTTATCTACCATCTTTCTACAATTTGTAAGGTGTGGAAGACAAGTTTACCACTTTTAGATTTGTATCTTGGATCAAGTAATTAAAGTGCATTTTGGAAACATCTTGTAAACATTAAATAGTTTGCTGCACCTGTGGCTTTCAGTGTACTCTCTCTCTCTGGCGTTGTGTTATTCATTCAGGCACACTCAATCCCTTTTGTCGTTTATTCAGCTCACTGGTATTACATATAAACAAAATGACATTTAGCTTTCTGTACCTGGTAACAAAATAATAAAAGGAGGGTTCTCACTGCCAATTCGTGGCAACAAGCTCCAGGAACTGTCAAAGCGAAGAAACAATTATTTTAACAATTTCTTATTAAGCTTGCAAGTGGCAGATAACGAGGTGAGCTTAATAAACTACATTACATTACATTACATTACAGTCATTTAGCAGACGCTTTTATCCAAAGCGACTTACAGGAAGTGTATTCAACATAGGTATTCAAGAGAACTACTAGTCACCAGAAGTCATACATCTCCTTTCTTAAACAAGCATCTTAAAGCATACACCAGGAAAACCAAAAGTGTAGTGCAGAGACTACCAGTTAACACTTTGAAGCATCTGCTATGGAAATAAGAAATTATCTTAAGCATATAACATGTCGAAAATACAATTCTACGAACAAAAAAATATATTTAGATATTAAAACGGAGACAGCGTACAGCAGACTGGTAAAACAATATATGGGAGAAAAACACGTTACACTAATCCCAGTGGGAAACTAATGATAAAACATTGTAAATGATATTGACAAAAATAAAAGTGGGAATAATAGGAAAATGGTATGGATTAGTTATAATATCATAATAAGTTATAATAGCATTGACTCTGCTACACACCTAAAATTACTTGTATTACCTCTTTGGTCAGTTACTTGTGCTGCAGGATAAAATGTTCCTTTTTGTTTAGAGGGCTGCTTTAATATACTCAAGATACTTATTGCCACTAATTAACACAAACAGGATATTCATATATTATTATTGCATGGACAAAAAAAATTACAGATGATGCTTATGACGACCAAATCCAGTGTAACACAGAGTCTTGTTCGAGAAAAATGCACCAGTCTAAGCAGCTACACGAGTAAAAAGATTCCCGTCCCTGGGTGGGCTTGAACCACCAACCTTTCGGTTAACAGCCGAACGCGCTAACCAATTGCGCCACAGAGACGTCGGTACGAAGAGTTAGGTGTGGTCTCAATTTGTAGCGCCGCCCACAAGTATGTACCAGTATAAATGATAGCATCAAGTGCAGACAACTATTAATGAACATATTAGTACAGACTACACAGCTGTTATAAGCAGACATAAAGCCCAAATTATGACATTTTGTGTTCCTGGTTTTCCTACCCTTTACCTCTTATTACGGAAATAAAGTTGCCTGTTTAATAAAGTTACCTAAAGTCTTTAACCTTTTGGTAATCGGCTCTGTTTTCTTAACTTAACGGATAAAAAAATTCCTTAAAAGCCAGAAAATCTGTCATCAATTATGTTTCTACAATCAGTACAGTGGGCCATATCATTTCTTTGGAAACATACCTTGTGAATAGTTTGCTGTTTAAGTATTTTAGCTACAAACAGATTCCTGAATTATTTATTTGAACTGGAAACTAGCTTTTATATTCACATAAAATGGACAACAATGAGTGGGATATGATAAGGCGACACTGTGCAAACACAGAAACAAAGGCTGAACTAGTGTTGTATAGACTCATCGCACTCCAATTGGCCATATAATTAACATGGACAAGACTTAACTCCTGTAATGACAGAATGTTTGGTCTATGTCACAGTTTGCAATAAACTAAACTTACCTGTCTA